>NC_041217.1:5542538-5543483 GCF_002837175.3 Physeter macrocephalus | reverse complement strand
CCTGGAAGATAAAATAGTGGAAATAACTACTGCAGAGCAGAATAAAGAAAAAGGAATGAAAAGAACTGAGGACAGTCTCAGAGACCTCTGGGACAACATTAAATGCACCAACATTTGAATTATATGGGTCCCTAAGAAGAAGAGAAAAAGAAAGTGACTAAGAAAATATTGAAGAGATTATAGTTGCAAACTTCCTTAATATGGGAAAGGAAATAGTTAATCTAGTCCAGGAAGCACAGAGAGTCCCATACAGGATAAATCCAAGGAGAAATACTCCAAGACACATATTAATCAAACTATCAAAAATTAAATACAAAGAAAACATATTAAAAGCACCAAGGGAAAAACAACAAATAACACACAAGGGAATCCCCATAAGGTTAACAGCTGATCTTTCAGCAGAAACGCTGCAAGCCAGAAGGGAGTGGCAGGACATATTTAAAGTGATGAAGGAAAAAAACCTACAACCAACATTACTCTACCCAGCAAGGATCTCATTCAGATTTGATGGAGAGATTAAAACTTTCACAGACAGTTCAAAAGCTGAGAGAGTTCACCAAACCAGCTTTATAACAAATGCTAAACGAACTTCTCTAGGCAAGAAACACAAGAGAAGGAAAAGACCTACAATAACAAACCCAAAACATTAAGAAGATGGGAATAGGAACATACATATTGATAATTACTTTAAATGTAAATGGATTAAATGCTCCCACCAAAAGACACAGACTGGCTGAATGGATACAAAAACAAGACCCATATATATGCTGTCTACAAGAGACCCACTTCAGACCTAGGGACACATACAGACTGAAAGCGAGGGGATGGAAAAAGATATTCCATGCAAATGGAAATCAGAAGAAAGCTGGAGTAGCAATTCTCATAAAAGACAAAATAGACTTTAAAATAAAGAATGTTACAAGAGACAAGGAAGGACACTACATA
>NC_041217.1:5525371-5542136 GCF_002837175.3 Physeter macrocephalus | reverse complement strand
GTAAAAAAATACAAACACATGGAGACTAAACAATACACTACTAAATAACCAAGAGATCACTGAAGAAATCACAGAGGAAATCAAAAAATACCTGGAAGCAAATGACAGTGATAACACAATGACCCAAAACCTATGGGATGCAGCAAAAGCAGTTCTAAGAGGGCAGTTTAAAGCAATACAATCCTACCTCAAAAAACAAGAAACATCTCAAATGAACAAACTAAACTTACACCTAAAGCAATTAGAGAAAGAAGAACAAAAAAACCCCGAAGTTAGCCGAAAGAAAGAAATCATAAAGATAAGTTCAGAAATAAATGAAAAAGAAATGAAGCAAATGATAGCAAAGATCAGTAAAACTAAAAGCTGTTTCTTTGAGAAGATAAACAAAATTGATAAACCATTAGCCAGACTCAGCAAGAAGAAAAGGGAGAAAACTCAAATCAACAGAATTAGAAATGAAAAAGAAGGAGTAACAACTGGCACTGCACAAATACTAAGGATGATGAGAGATTACTACAAGCAGAAATATGCCAATAAAATGAACAACCTGGAAGAAATGGACAAATTCTTAGAAAAACACTCCTGAGACTGAACCAGGAAGAAATAGGAAATATAAACAGACCAACCACAAGCCCTGAAATTGAAACTGTGATTAAAAATCTTCCAACAAACAAAAGCCCAGAACCAGATGGCTTCATAGGCCGATTCTATCAAACATTTGGAGAAGAGCTAACACCTACCCTTCTCAAACTCTTCCAAAATATAGCAGAGGGAGGAACACTCCCAAACTCATTCTACGAGGCCACCATCACCCTGATACCAAAACCGGACAAAGATGTCACAAAAAAAGAAAACTACAGGCCAATATCTCTGATGAATATAAATGCAAAAATCCTGAACAAATTACTAGTAAACAGAATCCAACAGCACATTAAAAGTCTCATACACCATGATCAAGTGGGGTTTATCCCAGGAATGCAAGGATTCTTCAATATATGCAAGTCAATCAATGTGATAAACCATATTAACAAACTGAAGGAGAAAAACCATATGGTCATCTCAATAGATGAAGAAAAAGCTTTTGACAAAATCAACACACATTTATGATAAAAACCCTCCAGAAAATCGGCACAGAGGGAATTTACCTCAACAATAAGGGCCATATATGACAAACCCAACAGCCAACATCGTTCTCAATGGTGAAAAACTGAAACCATTTCCACTAAGCTCAGGAACAAGACAAGGTTGCCCACTCTCACCACTATTATTCAACATAGTATTGCAAGTTTTAGCCACAGCAATCAGAGAAGAAAAAGAAATAAAAGGAATCCAAATCGGAAAAGAAGTAACACTGTCACTGTTTGCAGATAACACGATACTATTCATAGAGAATCCTAAAGATGCTACCAGAAAACTACTAGAGCTAATCAATGAATTTGGTAAAGTAGCAGGATACAAAATTAATGCACAGAAATCTCTTGCATTCCTACATACTAATGATGAAAAATATGAAAGAGAAATTTAGGAAACACTCCCATTTACCGCTGCAACAAAAAGAATAAAATACCTAAGAATAAACCTACTTAAGGAGACAAAAGAACTGTATGCAGAAAATGATAGGCACTGATGAAAGAAATTAAAGATGATACAAACAGATGGAGAGATATACCATGTTCTTGGATTGGAAGAATCAACATTGTGAAAAAGACTATACAACCGAAGCCATCTACAGATTCAATGAAATCCCTATCAAACTACCAATGGTATTTTTAACAGAACTAGAACAAAATATTTCACAATTTGTATGGAAACAGAAAAGATCCCAAATAGCCAAAACAACCTTGAGAAAGAAAAATGGAGCTCGAGGAATAAGGCTCCCTGACTTCAGACAGTACTACAAAGCTACAGTAATCAAGACAGTATGGTACTGGCACAAAAACAGAAATATAGATCAATGGAATGGGATCGAAAGCCCAGAGGTAAATACACACACATATGGTCACCTTATCTTTGATAAAGGAGGCAAGAATATAGAATGGAGAAAAGACAGGCTCTTCAATAAGTGGTGCTGGGAAAATGGACAGCTACATGTAAAAGAATGGAATTAGAACACTCCCTAACACCACACACAAAAATAAACTCAAAATGGATTAAAGACCTAAATGTAAGGCCAGACACTATAAAACTCTTAGAAGAAAACACAGGCAGAACACTCTTTGACATAAATCACAGCAGACGTTCCTTAATAAACTAGAAATGGAACTACCATACAACCCCACAATCCCACTACTGGGCATATACCCTGAGAAAACCATAATTCAAAAAGAATCATGTACCACATCGTTCGTTGCAGCTCCATGTACAATAGCTAGGACATGGAAGCAACCTAAGTTTCCACTGACAGATGAATGGTTAAAGAAGATGTGGCACATATATAACATGCAATATTACTCAACCATAAAAAGAAACGAAATTGAGTTATTTGTATTAAGGTGGATGGACCTAGAATCTGTCATACAGAGTGAAGTAAGTCAGAAAGAGAAAAACAAATACCATATGCTAACACATATATATGGAATCTAAAAAAATATATGGAATGTAAAAAAAAAAAAATTGGTTATGAAGAACGTAGGGGCAGGAGAGGAATAAAGACGCAGACGCAGAGAATGGACTTGAGGATACGGGGAGGGGGAAGGGTAAGCTAGGACGAAGTGAGAGAGTGGCATGGACATATATACACTACAAATGTAAAATAGATAGCTAGTGGGAAGCAGCTGCATCGCACAGGGAGATCAGCTCGGTGCTTTGTGTCCACCTGGAGGGGTGGGATAGGGAGGGTGGGAGGGAGATGCAAGAGGGAAGAGATATGGGGATATATGTATATGTATAGCTGATTCACTTTGTTATACAGCAGAAACTAACACACCATCGTAAGGAAATTATACTCCAATAAAGATGTTAAAAAAAAAAGAAAACCCAAGTCAGGAATCATCATAATATCATCAAGGAACAGAAAGAAACCAGTCATGTGGCAGCCCAGTGGTTCAGAGGAAATATAAGTTTAGGTCAAAGAGGTAAGCATGGGCCAGACCGTGGACAGCCCCATAATTATTTTTGGTGTTTTGATCCAAGTGCATTGGGGGGAAGATGGAGGTTCTTAAACTTGTAAGAATATTCTTACTGCTCTGTGGAAATAGATTGTAAGAAAGCAAGGGTGTCAGCAGACAGACCAGATATCCAAGCAAGAGACAATGGCTGTTTGAGGGGTAGAGACAGTGCATACAGAGGGGATGGTGCCTGGAGGGATCTTGGCCTTAAAGCCAGTAGGCTTGCTGATAGATTGGATGTTCTGCCTGAGAAAAAAGGAGTGGGCCAGATGACTCCACGTACTTTACTTTTTTTAAGGGATGGATTAACAGTGGGATAATTGAGAACATAGAGGTGAACACTGCCTGGAAACAGAGAAGAATTAAAAATGTTTGGGGCTGCTGAAGCTGTCAGCTTACAGATGGTTTTGGAAGCCATAGGCATCAATGAGCTCACCTAGGCAGATAGAGTAGCCAGGTCCTGGAAATCAAGAAAAGCCTTGATAACTTTCTCTGCCAATTCTTAGCAAACGTCTGGAAAAAAGAAATGTATGTTGGAGAAAGTTAGGTGAAAGTACAAATGATCTTTCCACCCTCTACGTGTTCTAATTTATCTCCTAGAATAAAGTTGAACCCTGCCAAGCACCATAATTTGTAACACCACACATTGTCTCCTGAAAGAATTGCTTTCATGCACCTGTTAACGCCTCACATGCATAGAAAAGATGACAGGACATGATCAGACAAACCTGGGCTCATTCCTGGAGCCCCACTTACTTCCAAAACTCCTTCACTCTTTCCTCTGCCCTTACTGGTC
Organism: Physeter macrocephalus; assembly: GCF_002837175.3. Lineage (NCBI taxonomy): Eukaryota > Metazoa > Chordata > Mammalia > Artiodactyla > Physeteridae > Physeter > Physeter macrocephalus. Next base: position 5,538,233 of record NC_041217.1, on the reverse strand, counting down.
TCCTCTCCAAACTAGGGATATAATGCATACCTCAGAGTGTCATAAGGCTGTCATGAGGGCTTAGTAGAACACTAAGCCAATAAGCAGAAAACCAATGCTCTCTTTCCATTATGTAAATTTTTGTAAGAATAATATACATTGTGCATCTACCCTTATATATTGTCTCTGTATCATTCTGCCTACAGAATGAGGTTCCTGAGTTCTGCAGGAAACAGGGAAAGAGGACATTAATTACATTGAGGGATGTGTGTGCTTTCTTTTTTCTGATAATGAGAGCTCAGTATAATTCATTTCTCCCCCCACCTCAGCTGTCTTAAAACTTAATATCAGGTTTATACTTCATCCCTACTATGTTGATTTGTTGTTTCTTCTACTTGTTATAATGACCCAATTTCATGTCTGTTTTGAAAACTGCCTCCAACTTTTGTTGAAGATTATACATTATTTTTCTGTCTCCATTTGACAAATGAATAAATTAAGCCTCAGAGAAGCTATAATTTAACTGAAGTCATAGCAAAAAAGTGACACAACCAAGAAATCTTCAAATCCAATGAATTTCTGTTTTTACCTAAAGCCCCTCCAGAGAGCTGCATATGTCCCTGTGAGAAATAAAGCCTAAGAAGAACGATTTCTTTGTTAAACTAAAAATCTGTACCCTAAATTATGGCAATGAAAAATATTACTTTACATTCATATTTACATGTACTTTACAGAACGTTTTTATATAAATGATCTTGATCTTTGTGCTTATTCAGCACTGGGTCCGGCTTGACTTTATAATTAGAAAATAGAGAAGATTTAGTGAAAGGCAAACGAACAAACCAAAAAAGTCCTGTAGAGAAAAATTAAAGCACTTGGGGGATATTTGACTTGAAGAAAAGAAGACTGTGCTTCAATTGTCAATATAAAAGCTAATTATAAAGCCGGGGATTGAAAGTGGTTTTTCACCTTCCCAGCTGGCACACTAGAGGGAAGAAGCTCATATGAAATTCAAATGAGGTATTTAGAACATCCTAAAATCAATTTGCTAGCAAATGAGAAGCCTAAAAATAAATACCAGAAACTTAAATATAAAGGTAGAACAAGGGTCTATAATAAATATAATTCAGTGGGCTAATAGACAGGAATGAGAAAGAATTTTAAGTAGCTGAATGAGCCTGAATTATTAGGAACAATCAGAAATATTCTGTATACCATTTGCATAGCAAAATGTTGGCGAAAGTTATTATAACCTTGGGGCAGGAGATACCACCAGAATAAGCAATGGGTCTAGAGAAAGGAGACAGTGCTAAAATGAGGCTCTCAACACTGAATCAAAATACTCTAAAGCACAGAAAGAGGGTAAATTACAATACCCTCTATCTATTTAAATAAAATATGTGTAAAATATTATATATTTTATAACATAAAATAATTTGGAGAATTTACTAACAGGAAATTGTGAGAAGAACAGCCATGATACATGACCCTGAGTATAAGGATGCTAAAAGTCAGTTGAAACGCAAAAGTGTCTAAGCAATTTAAGGAGTTCAGTAACAGAAAAGTAATTAATAAGAAGGGAAAGACAAGATGAAAAAATGAGGAGGAACTTTGAAAGAGGAAAAAAAAAGATTTTATGGTGTTTTAAAAAGATGTATGAATTTTGCACAGGCTTCGTTGCTTGATGGTAAGAAAATGCTTTTATTCTAATGAATATGTACTATAAAAGCTCTGACGTTGACTATGGTTTGAAATAGCCATCTGGTTGGATGGTATAGAGAGGGCTATGTTTGGAGAAGTGAAAAATAAGAAATATTTCTGGGATCCACTTGAGTAATATGATTCTTTATTAAAGTCTTCTGCTGCTATTATATTTTTATCAAGTTCTCCTTGCATTTTCACTAGTTTTTGCTTTATATATTTAACTGCCACCTCTTTTGGATACAGAGGTAAATGAAGAGCCCGTCTCCTTGTAAATTGTGCCATTTATCCTCTCTTCCTACCCTGTTAAGGTTTTTGTTTTGCTTTGTTTTTAATCAGAATTTCTACTGTGTTCGTTCCCTAGGTGCTCTTTTCTAATCCATTGCCTTTAATGCTGATCCATATGTTGATGGTTACCAAATTCACCACCTGGTCCCCACCCTTCTCCTAAACTCTGGGCTCCTATAGACACATGGCTACTCGACACCTTACCTTAGGTTTCTAAAATGCGTCTCAATTAGAATGGACTCTTTTTCTTCCTCTTCATGTTCCTTTCCAGATTTCCTTATCCTCACATATGGCATGACATTCAGTCAGTTTCCCAAAATGTAAATCTCAAAGCCATCTTCAATTTTCCTCTCTCTCACCTTAAGTCCAATTTGTCATAAAAACTGTGTTACTTCTGTTAAAAAAAGAAACCATGGGCTCCAAATGGAGTCACTTGTGCTGAGCCCCACATCAGCAAACCAAAACTTAACTGTAATTTTAGTCTCTCCCAAGAATGTACTCTTTAACCAGTCAGTCTGGAATCACCTGGTCAGCACTAGTGAGGTCTTCTGCTGGATAGACCCCTGCCTTCCACCATGGGAAAGTGACCTTGCCTGAAACAATCTACTCTTTGCTAATAAACTTCCTTTCCCCACCCTCTTTCTGCCCTTAAAAACCCTTTCTTTTCTATAGCTCTTCAGAGCTCCTTTCTATAGATGGGCTGGTGCCCGATTCATGAACTGTTGAAGAAAGCCAATTTGATCTTCAGATTTACTCAGTTGAATTTCAGTTTTTAATCCTTCTAAATATTGGAGTAAAACACAACATGAGATCTACCCTCTTAACAAATCTATAAGTGTACAATAAATGATCTAAAGGTACAGTCGTGGAATTAATCAATGGAAAAGGCATAGCATGAACCCAGGATTGTATTGCTCCAATTTATGATTTTTACCATTATACCAAAGAGCAAGCACACCTCAGAGCTCACCGAAAAAAAGCAACTCTGTAGTCACTCTGGTATGACAACAGCTGTCATTAAGATAGAAATTAAAGAAGTTCTTAATAAGTGACAGAAAATAACTGTGTTAAGACCAACCTGAGTGAAATGCACACAGAAAATGAAAAAATTTCAGTACAGATTGAACCAGAATGGAGCATTTCTTAATTGTTGTAACGCTCTCTATTTTGGCCAAGGTCTCACACACCATTCTTATGGAGGAGCCAGCAGGTAACATAAATCAGTACATGGCTTGTCCTGACCTTGAGGGGAATGCACTCACAGCTTGAGAATACAGGTAAGACAGTACAGGTGAGTCATGGCCTCAAATTGCACCATTCACAGCAGTGATGGACCTGGGCTCTTAGCAATGATAAGAACTAGAATTAGAAGACAGGGCCCTGGGCACTTGGAAGGCTTATGCAGCAGTTAGAGACAAAGGCCCCAGTGGACATATGGTTGGAACTACACAGATGCAGCATAAGACTTACCAAGTATCTCAGCCCCGACCTGTAAGGTCAACCTACCTTATTAAAATGACATATATAGAGTTTTGTTAATATGTGGCTGCTTCATTAAAAAACCAATACTAAAAAATAGTATAGGCACTGAAAACGTATACTTCATTTACATTCACATGAATTAAATACATTTTTTAAGTTTCAATGTTAGCGTATTATTATTTGCCTTTTAGAAAAATGTTTATTTTTGAAATGTTTCATGAAGAGTGCTGGATTTAAGAGTCTACTGTGAGCTTTGCTTCTTTACAAAACATTCTTAAGTGCTATCTTTGACACAGATCCATGCAAAATAATTTTATTGTTATACAATTCTAAAACAAAATGTGAACAACATTTATTTAGGATTTAAAACACAGACTCTCATGCTACCCTCTTTAAAATGACTGAAAAATCATAATTGATTTGCTTCCTTAAATAGGTTCTAAATATAATACAAAAGCACCTTAATTTCTAATCACTTGTAATTAGTGCTTTTTAAAATGTGCTTCTTTTAATATGTTAACTATACATTTAGTTATACAAGCTTTTTAAGCTTTGACAAGGTTTATAAGGAAAACATTAATTTGAATTAAAAGAAATATTGAGACTGTAAACTTTTTCACCACAAATTTCACCTGGTAAATGTCAATTTGTACAATGAAATGTTTTCAGAGGGAATAAAAAGTCACATGGCAGAAATAAATAAATATCAACGCACTCCCTATGAATCCCATTGCTGTGCAGAGTTACTGGAAAAATTTAATTAGCAATGGCATTCTGTGCTGAAAGCATCTAACACTTTGATTTCATGCTTGTAATTCAGACATTAGCATTCAAATCAGCCCACAACTTGCAATTTGGTATTTACTGAATGAATACCAATTAAATTGTTCCAAATAATCATTTTCATTTCCTGTAGAATGTCTGCCTAAAACCTAAGATTCCCATGGGATTTAAGATCATTTGAGATGTTGGGATTTTACATTTTCTAGAGAGAATTGTTGCTTTTGAAGTAATAATAAATCTTGTTTTTCTATTGTTAAAAGAAAGTTCTCTCTCTGCTGGGCATTGTCTTCGTGTCTATGCAAAAAAGGTTAGTAACTGATCTTACAGGCCACAGATCTGAAGTCAACATACACTGCAATTTAGTACTTCGTGAAAAGTGACCACACCCCACCCTAAGCCCTGATGCACAAACACGCATTTTCTTTATTTCAAAATAATAGATAAACAAACTTTTCAGGAGAGGATTGGGATTTAGATCAGATGGGAGAAACAAAAGTGAGCTCTCAGGAACCAAAAAAATCAAAGAAAGAAGTAGAAGAAAAAACAAACAAACAAAAGTCTTAAGAGATGATGGGAAGAGAAAAGCATGATAGTACCTGTATCCCAATGCTCTCTAGTATCACATAGGAGGTGATAATTTCAGTAATTTTATTACATTGTTCTGCTCTCTCAAATTTTAATATTAAAAGAAAAATTCTCAAGATGTAAATTCTGAAGTTATATGGTGACAAAATTAACAGCCAAAATTTGATTTATCTGGAAGCTCCTATTTATGAGGTATGTGTATGCAATTTATAAAAATTATTTCAGAGAGCATCTCTTTTTAACTAAAAAAGTTGTAGAAGTTTACTTCTTTGACAGAAGTAACAGAACTAGAAAGTCTTCATAAAACCATAGTGGCATAGAAGGTTACAATTATAAAGATTCTTTCCATCACCTGACACCAAAATGTGAAAAGAAGGCATTTAAAAGAACATTCTCAGAATATATGGTTTGAACATGCTTAGCTTACAATATATTTAAGTATCTTCAGTTGATAAGGATATTGTCCTGGGATTTTTAACCCCGGAATGTTATTTTCTATCAATTGCAAACATTTGTTAAGCATCTTATATTTTCCAACCATAAGAGATACTGGACATAAAATGGTAAGAAAGGAAAATTGAAACTTTGCTATATATGATAAAAATCTGGCAGGAAACACTGATAATTAAAGATGCATTATATATTATATAATTTTTTCCATCACTGAGAAACATAAAGCTTGGGCATCTCCCATTAATTCAGATAAACTTCAAGAAAACTTCATAAAAGAGATTCAATCTAAAAGTCGAGACTCAAAGGATAAGCAGGAGAGAAAGGTGAGGAATTTAGATTTAAAAAAAAAAAAAACAATATGAGAATCATTTTACAAATGTAAAGAAATTAATCATACAAATCATATTGAATGTGATCCTTACATTTTGCAGTTTGTGTTAAATTTTGTTGCCTCTTTTTACATTCCTTAATTTTTGTGACTTTCATTTTAAAAACTTACACATATTCATTTTGAAAATTTAAACCATAGCAGAAAGTATACGAAAGTTAAAAAAAAAATCCTTTATCCGTATAGAATCACTTGATATAGTCTTATCTATATCTCTATAGAAACATAGAAGTATAGAAAGAGAGACAGATGAACAGGTAAATGGAAATAATTTGAACAAATTTGAATCATGTGTATATGTGGTAATTTTATCTAAACATATCATATTTGTTGTTGATAAAACTAAAAAAATAAAGATTAGAAACTTGCTAAATTTAAAGTAACTATTCACACAAAAGAGAAAGTAATGGCTAAAATATTTTTCTATAGTTAATCCAAAATATCTTTACAAATGAAGAAAGTGTCATCTTAATGTCTTATTAAACTATTATCCTACTTCAAACAGTAATTTAAAATTCACAATAGAAATGAGCAAATTATCATAATTCTATTTGATTTTTTAGTTTGATTATAATTTTTATATATCTAGGTTAATGACTTCTAGAACTTCATACAAATAATATTACAAAGGTTAAGGATGTGGGCTCTGGAACCAACCAATTTGCCTAGGTCCAGATCTGAGCTCTGTTTCTTACTAATCGTAGACTTTGGATAAACTAAGGCTTATCTTTCCGTCTAACCTTTCTGTGCCTCAGTTTCTTGTCTGTAAAATGACAATAATACCTACCATAGAAGGTTGTTGTGCAAAATTAAACAATTTATTACACATAAAGCAATAAAAAAATTGGCTGGCAAAGAAGGTAAACATTAAATAAGTATTAACTATCATTACTATTATGATGACATTTTAGGATCTCTTTGGGAACAGAGCATTCATGTCTGCTGCTACAAGTAAACTGATTTATCTCTTACTTCAGATCTTTTATCAAGACTTCTTTATTTTCCTTAATTTTATTTCTTAATTTTGTAGATTTTGCCCTAAGGTAATTTTTTCAAGGAGACCTCACATGTGTCACACTCCCTACATGTATTCATTTTTGAGATTTATCAGTTGATGGCTTTCATACATAACTGATCATCTTGAGTGGTATAAAACCAATGTCACAGAGCCTTTCCCGCAGAACTATTATTATCCTAAAGACCATCAGAAGTCGCTGATTTTCAATTAGTGTAGTATGACAACTGGATTTCTCTCATACCTTTACCCCAGCTTCTAAGTGGAAACCTCCCTTGGCTAGGTGTCTTCACCATGGACAATAAAAATGGGGTCTCTGCCTCTGCTCGGATAAATCTTCAACTACACTTCTGATAAAATGAAGTGTGAAGATGGGGTTTCCCAGAGCCAGACCCAATGAGTAGCTGTTGCATATACCACTGCTTCTCATAACATATATATTTTTTCCTTTATCTTTTTTTTCTTATTTTTGTAATACATGTTTAATACTACATAGGTAGCATACTTTCTAAGTTCTTGTATATCTGAAAATAACTACATTATTCTCATAATTCAATGAGGGCTTAAATTCTATCAAAGTTTACGTTCTAAATCAATTTTTCTTGGAAACTTGTGAACTGTGTTTTGGAAACTTTTAACTCAGATGGGAACATGGATATCAGATTGATTCTTATTCATTTGTAGGTAATGCCTTTATTTTTTCCTGAAGTCTTAGCACAGCTTACGGTAGATAAGTGGATATTTAAGATAGATATACTTAGCTGTTTTACTCTTTTTGCAAATTCTTTAACTACTTTGTGCCTCAAAGTTTCTTCATCTATAAAATAAGGACAGTAGAACTTACCTTATAAGCTGTTAAAGGTTAAATTAGTTAATACATGTGCTCAGACAAGTGCCTAACACAAAGGAACCCCTTGAAATGTTAGCCATTATTCTCAGTATTTGATGTTTGAAAATAACTATACATTATTGTCATATTTCAAAAATTGCTTATTTGTTGAAGAATTTTAATTCAAAACCATGTGTCTTAGATTTTTATACTAATAATAATTACATTATTATTATTTATATATATTCAATAACCATATTCCGCTTTTCCTCAATTTGAATTCAGCTTACTTGGTTAATTAACTGCCTAAAACTTGGCTGCTCACTTATGCCAAATTGAGTTGGGACAAATAGTTTTCTATTTGTCCTGGTGTGAAACAAGCCTGGGGACTGTTAGTCAGTTGCCAGATCTTTAGACAAATGCACTTTCTGTCCTTCATTTGTAATATAAGCAAAACAAACGTGACCAAACAAAACTAGTAACCAAATATCATGATGGTGCTATACTGCTAGACCATGTTATAATACTTTCTCCAAACTACAGTATTTAGCTTCTCACTGTCCACTTTCCAAGTAGCTCTTTGCTTTAAGAGTCAATTCAGTAAATAGATTTCAAGAACTTAAGCATCCAGTATTCGATAAGTATTCATCAAAGATGCACAGGAAAATCCCAAATACTTTTTTTTTAACATCTTTATTGGAGTATAATTACTTTACAATGGTGTGTTAGTTTCTGCTTTATAACAAAGTGAATCAGTTCTACATATACCAAAAACTTTTGAATTAAGCATGCTAATAATGTTTAACTAGATCATATTTTAAACAATAAATAAATAGGTTCATTTTCTCCTTAAATAAGACTGAGGAGGTAAAATAAATGTTTTTACATTGGACTAAAACACAAAATATCCACTAACCTAATATAGCTCTTTGTTTTATAACTCTACAAAATAATATGAAAATATGTAATACATATTCAAATAAAAAATTTGAATCAAAGTAGATGCAAAAATAAGTCTACTAGTGTAAAATTAGAAACACCAAATGCATTATAAATTAGAGTACTTATTATTGGTTAGAATATGCTGATAATTAAGCTAAAGTCATGTACTTAATTACCAGATGGACCAGTTGTCTCTGCTTTGTTACAGAGACACAGGCTGAATCACAATTTCCAGCTGTCTTGGAAGTGTGCGTTACTGATCAGGAGGGGCACACAGCCGACACATGGGAAGATTAGTCCAATTCCATTACAATGACAGGAAAAGCAATTCTGAGCACATTCCCTACAGGGAGGGGTCAGTAGCCTAATTTTTATTTCAGTTTGGCACCGAGCATGGTGTCTCTTATAGACGAATGCTTAATGATAGTCCTTTTTAATGTTCATAATGTTGAAGACAAGATACATTTTAAAACCATAGAGCAGCTTTCCAAACAGGTAATATTAAGATTGTGAGACCCATGAACAACAGGGCCATTTCATCAAATATTAGTTCTGAATCATTTGGGGCTTAAAATTTAATGTATGTATTAAAAGTTCTGATTTGGAAAAGCAATGATAGACTTGCTCTATGATACAACTTAACAGCAATTAATTATGACTAATTTCACCACAATGGAATATATATATGTGTGTATATATACATATATACCATTATACATACGTAGATACAAATATATATACATACACGTATTTACAAATATATATATATAAATATGTACATATACACACACATATATATACATACATATATATATATACATATATATATAATGGAATATTACTCAGCCATAAAAAAAGAATGAAATCTTGCCATTTGTGGAAACATGGATGAACCCAGAGGGTATTAAGTGAGACAGAGAAAGACAAATAATGTATGATTTCACTTATATGTGGAATCTAAAAAACAAAACAGGGCTTCCCTGGTGGTGCAGTGGTTGAGAGTCCGCCTGCCAATGCAGGGGATACGGGTTCATGCCCCGGTCCGGGAAGATCCCACATGCCGCAGAGCGGCTGGGCCCGTGAGCCACGGCCGCTGAGCCTGTGCGTCCGGAGCCTGTGCTCCGCAACGGGAGAGGCCACAGCAGTGAGAGGCCCGCGTACCGCAAAAAAACAAAACAAAACAAATGAACAAACATCAAAACAAACAGGTGGTTGCCAGAGGGGAGAGGGTGTGGTGACTGTATGAAATAGATGAGGAGAATTAAGAGGTACAAACTTACAGTTACAAAATAAATGAGTCACGGGAATGAAATGTACAGCATGGGGAATATAGTCAATAATAATGTAGTATCTTTGTATGATGATGTTGGTGGTCAAAAGGTACAAACTTCCAGTTATAAGATAAATAAGTACCACAGATGTAATGTAAATCAGGATTAATATCAATATAATTAACACTGCTTTGTTATATATGAAAATTGTTAAGAGAATAAATCCTGAGTTCCCATCACAAGGAAATTTTTTTCTTTTATTTTATATGAGATGATAGTCCCTAAACTTATCATGGCAATTATTTCATGATGTATATAAGCAAATCATTATCCTATACACCTTACATTTGTATAATGCTGTATGTCAATTATTTCCCAATTAAACTGGAAGGAAAAAAAAAAAGTAGTCAGTCCCCTGTCTGCTGCCTAGAATCATTTTTAGGCATCCTGATTCAGTTTCACAGTATTATTAACAAATTACTATGCTTAAACATTTTAGAGTAAATCTCTTTGCAGGTTCACATGATAATTCAATCATCTCGTATAAAGAGGACTTTTGAAATTAAAATTTTTGGAGTGTTCATACCATATGCCATGCCCTCTGCTAGATAGACATTTTATAAACATATCCAATTTAATCCTCATTTGAGAAAACACAAACAACAAAAATCTTATAGGGTGATTAATATTATACTCATTTAATGATGTGGAAAACAAGGCTAGATAAATAAGTAATTTGCCCAAGGCCTCCAAATTAGTATAGCCTTGAGTTTTAAACAAACAGTGTACTTGTAAACATTTATGACTTATCATTGCCAGAGACTGCTTATTGTTCCACAGCATCGCATTTTTCTTTTTCTTGATAGTATAATATTCAACTGGGTATTTGTTGCCCCGACAGAGTACCTTTTTTGCAGATCCCCTGCAGCTATTGTGTGGGTATATGACCAAATTCTAGCCTAAGTTATGCACACAATTTCTGGGTTGTGCCTTATATTCTTCTTTCCTAAGGATGGAGTTAGGATGTAATGGCAAGAGCAAAGCAGCCATACTAAACCATGGAAACCCTGTTTTGAGAATGGCTGAAAACAAGATATAAGCAAACTTTGTCTCCAACAGTATTAAGCAGATGTAACAATCTTGGACAGACTACCTAGATGTTTCTATTTGTGTAAGTTCTTGTATCTTTGTGTATATTTGTATTTTATAATATGTGTGGTATAACTCTTTGGTAAAATAGCCTGATGATATAGCATAAGTAATGTATCATTGTTCATATTTTTCTTGTAGGTAACCCCACCATCAATGGTGAATTTGAATAAGACTTATTCTACCTTACTATGATGATCATGATTTATGAAGACATTTTGCTTGTAATGCTAGAGAAGAATACACAAAGAGATCAAACTTCAGTTTTTCCATCCTCGATATTATAATTTTAAAACATATTAATGTAAATGTATTGAGTACTTGTGATTAAAAACAATAACATTTTATGCACCTAAACTAACTCTATATAATATTTGCACGTTAAAAGGTAGACTCATATCCACGTACTGGTGACAGCTTTAACATTAGATAATATCTGTCAAAACTACCACTCAAATGTCTAAAGTTTAAACATACATACACACAACAGCAACAAAGTAACTATAATTGCAAATAAAAAAAAAGTGAAACACAAACGATTAAAGTGACAAATAAACTGCATAATGGAAATAACATATAGATCATGAAAACCCTTTATCTAGAACAGCAATGTGGCATAAGAAAGTGGCAAAATTTGTGTAGTTGTTTCCTTTGAAAATAAAAATTACTCAAGAAATAGATGTATAGGCAGAAAGTAAGAGCAAATAGAGAGCCCACTGTGGGTAGTTCACTGTGATGAGGATGCCTCCAGAACCAAAGTATTGGACTAAGTGTTATCATACAAAAATAATCTGTCCTTACTTTTGCACTAAAATTTCAATTACCTCATTAGCAAATTTACTTTAACAGACTCCCATAATATTTAGACTCATTCATTTTACTTTTTGTAATTTTCCAGTAATTGAGAAAGTAGCATGTGCACAGGTATATAAAAATTTTAATTTTAAATAATACTTTTCCTTAAGTAAAATGAGAAAATTCCTAAATTATCTAAATAATGTATCTTAAAATTAAGAACTTTTTGTGACATTAGAAGAGAAGGCATTACTGCTAGTATTTCAAATTTATGCAGTTAGATATTTACTAGGTAAATAATAAAAACAATTTGTGAAGAGTAAAAAAAAATTAAATGGGGGCTTCCCTGGTGGCACAGTGGTTGAGAATCCGCCTGCTGATGCAGGGGACATGGGTTCGTACCCCAGTCTGGGAAGATCCCACATGCTGCGGAGCGGCTGGGCCCCATGAGCAATGGCCGCTGAGCCTGCGCGTCCTGAGCCTGTGCTCCGCAACGGGAGAGGCCACAACGGTGAGAGGCCTGTCCAGAGCCTGTGCTCCGCAACGGGAGAGGCCACAACAGTGAGAGGCCCGCGTACCGCAAAAAAAAAAAATTAAATGTTAAGATGGTATTGTGTTCATTTTAAAGGGGTATTTTATGTTTAAAGGCATGGAATATCCTAAAATGTTTACTTTTTAAATACAAAAGTATGCAATAAAACATTTTAAATCCATTTAATAGAGGTATTAATTGCATACTACTTAGGTGTAATAGTTGTTATACTGCTGTACCTACAACTATATTTACATACATATATCTACAGCTATACTTTAATCTAAAAATAGTATTGTACTAGTGATGAAGGCATTCTTCCTATTGTAGTACTTCCTAATTAGCTTTCTTTCTCAATAGGTCAAATCCAGGTCAGAGCACAATTACACATAATTAAGTTGAAAAACAGACATATCATTCTACCTCATTTTTTGATATTCACATTTTTTTTTCTCTAGTAAGGCTCTGTATGAATCCATATGGGCAGTGCATCATTTCTCATTCCAAAAGAAGAAATACTGCTAAACATCACTAATCATTAGACAAATGCAAATCAAAACTACAATGAGGTATCACCTCATACCAGTCAGAATGGCCATCATCAAAAAATCTACAAACAATAAATGCTGGAGAGGGTGTGGAGAAAAGGGAACCCACTTGCACTGTTGGT
>NC_041217.1:5490729-5524901 GCF_002837175.3 Physeter macrocephalus | reverse complement strand
GTAAAACAGATAGCTAGTGGGAAGCAGCTGCATCGCACAGGGAGATCAGCTCGGTGCTTTGTGACCGCCTACAGTGGTAGGATAGGGAGGGTGGGAGGGAGACGGGAGAGGGAGGAGATATGGGGACATATGTATAACTGATTCACTTTGTTATACAGCAGAAACTAACACACCATTGTAAAGCAATTATACTCCAATAAAGATGTTTAAAAAAATTAAAAATTAGTTAATAAAAGAAAAAAAACAACTGTTTTCTATAATAAAGCAACCTACCAGTTGCCTCGCACTGTCGTGTCTGCCCTCGCTTTCTGCCCGGATGCCTGAGAGAACATTGGGGGAGGAGGGGCAGGCAGACAGGGACGGGCAGGGACAGTGTTCTGAACAGCGGTTCTGCTTTGAAGATTATGGAAAGATGAGGGCCACCCCCATGCCAGCAGTTTGAAGGAAAAATTCTTGTTTGACAACTGTGGCATGCAGTACACATTCTTGTGATCTGGTTGTTTACAGCATTTAGGAAAGCCTCAGAGCTGCAGTAAATAGCAATACCAAATGATTGATGTGCTTTCTTGTTTTTTTTCCTTAAGACTAAAGTAAGGATTTTACTTCTATTTCTGTAAGTGACCGTTACTTTTTAGAGTGAATATTTATCTATTCATTTATTGTAGCCAAATCTTAATTAAAGTGGTTTATTATATGTTTTTGTCGAACTATAATTAAAACAAAACATAATAAAAATGCTGATATGTATGATCTTACCAGGTGAAGATAAGGCATAGTAATGTAGATATTAAAATCAAAACTTGATTAAACATTGCAGACTGTGTACGCTGAATGGCTCTGTGTAGATCGTTCTGAAATAATACAGAACAAGAATATTTTAAATTTTGATAGATACTACATATTCATGAGTTTTGTTACATTTATTACTATGTATTACATTTCAACTATCTTGTGCATACTCAACACATGTACTTTAAATGGATATAGCAGCATATTTTCGTTTTTGCCTTGGTCTAAATAACCTTACTGTAACATTCATATTCCCAAGATAATACTATGGGAGACCACCAAAGCACCAAATTTTAGTTCACTCGCCTTACAAACATCTGTAGAGTTGTTACACTGACTCCCCAAAAGCCCTCCACTGTGAGTATGCTCTCTGGTGGAAAATTCTAATTTTAAAAGATCAGAAAATAATATGTTCAATTAAGGGGAAAGTAATAGCTGGATCACACTACAACCATATCTCATTCTCTGAATCAGGAAAAATAACATGAATTATGCCAGGCGATTTATCATAAAAATAAAAAATTATATAGCCACTGAACATTTTTAGATTAATTTCATTCATATTACGAGAAATGTGAATTCAAGATATAATTTTATTTTCCAATTGAAAAACATTGAAAATAATAATACCCACTGTTATTTAATATGCAAAAAACAAGCACTCATATATAATACTGCTCATGTAATTTGTTATAAATTTCTTGAAAGTAATTTGGTAATACAGGTCAAAATTCACAAAAGTATGCCCTTTCTACTTCATGGATTCATTCATTTAATTAGTATATACCCCATCACATAATTTCTAAAAGCTAACCACATGAAAATTATGAGATGGAAATTGAATACTTATGTATGTTCATCTTTATTACAAAATTATATATTTATTATGTGAAATAATGAATGTCCATTACTATTAAAGTAACTAAAAATGCAATAGAAAAATGGCTAAATAAATTGATCAAAACTAGAGAGCAGATTTAGATGCATCCATTAAAAATGGTTTGAACAGGAATATTTAACGACATAGGAACCTGTCCACCACATATTATTATATGACAAAAAATTCAAATTATAAAAATAAACATACAATTTTGTGTGTGTGTGTATTTTCATAGAAAATATTAGAAGAATATACATTATTACTAGTGCTTAGTCTGTGTGGAAGGTTTGCAGTTTTGCAAAATGTTTTATTTTATGGTTTCCTGTTGTATAAATTTTTTATAATAACATTTTAACAGTCTGCATATCAGGACTGCATGAGATAAATAACTTCATCAATACAAGAAAAGTCTCAATGAACCATAGTTTACCTTCCTCTACCACACATTTAACCAGAACTGTAACAAAAACAAACTAAGTTGACTAGAATTTCATCTCGCATCTCTTACTTTCTTCTAACAGAGGTGTTAATGAACAGAAAAATAAATTAAAATTTAGCAACCAGGGAGAGGAGAAGTAAAATATAGAGCTATGATGGGAAATGAATCCTAAATTAACAATGCAAAGCACTACTTCTACTCTCAACGATTGACTAATGATTCCTCTCTTGGTTAGGTTACTTTTTCCAACAGCTAATAAACGCAAATTAGCAAAGACGTTTATTTTTTCCTGGAGTATTGTTTTTTCATTAGGAATTTAGGCAATCTATATTTAGTGAAATAGTATTTTTTTGGACAGTTAAGACAGACTGATGTTTCCACAAACCATCCACAGGCTACACTCTCCCCTTCTTAGCCATGAACTTTCATGAGGCTCCAGTGGTTAACACAGATGTTTAGAAATATTCATCTGGTTGTGAATATTCAAATGTTATCCAGATATTCCTTTTGGCCACAACTTGTGTCATAATTTCTGTTAAAAAGCTATTTACATTGTAAAGCAATTATACTCCAATAAAGATGTTAAAAAAAAAAAAGCTATTTAAAAGAAAAACAAGTTTGCCTCCAAACAAATTTAATTTCTGTGTGATAAAATTAATAATATTGAGCCCTTACTATGTTTATGCCAGATACAAGATTTTACACATACATATATATGTATGTATATATAATTTCATTTAATTGTCACAGCAAGCCTGTATGTAGGTACTTTTATTCTCTTTTGAAGATGAAGACAGTAGCAAAGAAGTTCAATCATTTGCTTATCTTATCAGAGCACTTAACATAGAGTGGACTCCTATTAACACCTGTAGAATAAATAACCAAACAGCAAGCTCACTCATAAGTGTCCAAGCCTATTATAGCAAAGAGATTTTGGTCATAGTTATAAATCAGTCCTTCTGAACAGGGTCAGCCTTGGGCAAAATGCAACTGTGACACATCTCTGAGTTCTGCATCTCTTCTTTCCTGCTTCCCTTTCTCCCTCCTAATATCCTACTCCCAACCCAACCCAGCCTAAAAAGGGGACTTTACATGAGGGCCTTCTGGCTCCGATATAGGGTCTTACAAAAGCCCATAGATTTTTATGGACTGTGAGACTACCTACAGTTAAAAACCGTTTGGGCTTCTCTGGTGGCGCAGTGGTTGCGAGTCCGCCTGCCGATGCAGGGGACACGGGTTCGTGCCCCGGTCCGGGAGGATCCCACATGCCGCGGAGCGGCTGGGCCCGTGAGCCATGGCCGCTGAGGCTGTGCGTCCGGAGCCTGTGCTCCGCAACGGGAGAGGCCACAACAGTGAGAGGCCCGCGTACCGCAAAAAAAAAAAAAGAACAGTTTGACAATGTTACCTCCTGAAGCCTTAAAACCAGGGCTCCCGTTGCCTTAGAAGGGAAGGCTGCTTGTCTTCAGGAAATTGGCTAACTAGTTGGACCAGCCGGAACAGCAGTTAGCTTTGGTTTGGCGATATTTGGAATATCTGAACTATTTTTGTTTACCAGTTCACAGGGCCTTATGAAGGAAGGGACTTGGCAATGTGGGCATTTTATGACTTTTCATTCCCATTAGGATATAAGCAGACTTGGGATCTATTAGCTTAGACATTTATGAAACACATCACTTTAATGAGGTAAGAAATAATGGCGTGTTGAAAAATATTTTCGTCTTTACACTTGTCTTTTATACTTACAATCATATTTTCCAAGGCATGTTTAGCAAGCCAACAGTTTAGAAAGACTGGGACAAATAGATTTCTTAAGGAAGGCCAGAATATCTGGAAAACAAATCAAAACTAAACTTTTATCTCAAAGCAAGAAATCGATAGGATTGAGAAGAAATGTGAAACAGAAATAAGTTCTTAAAAACAACGGAATGATCTAAAACATGTGGCAAATACTTTAAACTCATATGACTATTGAAATGCAAGGAGCAGACAGGATCTTTTCATTCATTCTCTAAGTCTTACTTAAGGAAAAGTTCTTTGGAAAATTATTGTAGAAGCAGAATGAAAATAATCAGCTCTCACTGGATGTCAGCTATAACTGTGCTAATTCGATCACTGAATCTGTTAGGGTGACAGTTTACAGTAGACATCACCTCTTTCTTTCCTTCAACTGAAAGTAAAAAGTAGATGTAAGGAGACAGAGCTTTAGTTTTTCATAGCATTACCACGTAGTCTCTGCAGATTCAAACATTCTTAGTGACATTGGGGAGCTGTACTCCATCGGAATTATATTTAATTAGCCAGGCATTCAATCGGGGGCCAGTTGCTCCTCTAGATAAAATCACTCAAATTACAATAATTGTCAGAACTAAGCAGCAGCTTCAGATCATACTGACTTCATAATTTTCCAAATAAAATTCAAACAAATAAGGTGTTAGAAAGCATATTACCAACAGATATTACTGTAACTTTATCAAATAGAGATTAAGACCTAGTTTTGCAATGGGAAAGTGCTAGTTACATATTCTGTAGTGAAACAGGATCACTGGGGAACTGGTCCTCCACAGACGTTGATAAAGAAGCAAATTACTGGTTGTCTGTCTGATGGCAACTTTCTGAGTAAAAAGAGAACTGGACTTGGGAAATCCTGTGGTTCAGCTCTCGATAAACATATTCTTAGCATGAGAAACTTTTATAAATACTTGGTTTTACTTGGTTTCTATTTTTTTTTAATTCCACAATATACACAAGAAATGGAGTGATTAATTCCTGGTCTGTTTATACGATATTGACACTTGTTAAAATGGCACCTCTAGAGCATATATTTCTAAAAAGCATTTCATTTTGCTATTGTACTAAATCTCATTAATTTTCACTTAATTTCACAACCCAGTTATCCAACTGATTTTACTATTTATTTTTTAATACCATGATTTAAAACGATAACAAAGTCTAAATTCATTCATCTGAGCTAATATGTTATCTATTACTATTTAGATTTAAAGACTTTATGTCTAATAAAAAACATTTCTTTTAAAGATTCTTTTAGGACTTACTGAGATAATGAAGGGAACCGCATTAATTATTTCCAAGATGAAGGGTATTCGTAAAATCTGTTCCCAGATGTTTCCCTTCCAAGAAAGAATGAGTAAAAATGAAAGTCAATTATAACTGAATCCCATTAAAGGGGGAAAAAGACAGCATCAGAATTTCTCTAGCAATAAGGATGCTTACATTAACAGAATACCAAATCATTATTTAGAAATGTAGCAATGACTTTTAGAGACTATTTTGCTGAATGTAATTGTGCCCTCTCAATTTTGTAGTCAGTTTAAGAAGTAAAACAAATGTTTGTAGTAATCCTTGAATATTGCACATAACACATTTTAATCATATCATATTTCATGGAAGAAAAGTTACTAGTAAAAATAAAACACATTAAAAAACCTTACAGAATCAATGAAAAAGCCACTCAATCTTAATTTTTTTTACTATAATAATTACATTCACAAACTTTAAAGCATATCAAATAGTTCGCAAACACAAACATATAACAATGTTCCTTGGAATTAACATTGTTTTTAGATTAATAAAATTTAAAGGGAGGATTTTCTCAATCTTCTGGATTCTAATCTTCCAACCCACATAGTGCAACAATATTAATCAGGCCTGGCTACCTAATTTGTGGGGCTAAGGGCAAAATGAAAATGCAGGGCTTCTTATTAACAAATTATGAATAATTTCAAGAAGGTGACATCAGAGCATTGAAACAAGCACGGGCCCTTCTAATTGTGCAGCTCTGGGCAACTGCACTGACTAACAGGCCATTCCGGAAACTTTCTTAACGGTATCTAGCAAAAAAGAACTCAGAACTTCCTAAAGCAGTTTATTCATCTATGAAAAAAAGAACTACCCATTAGTAAGGCAATTTGAAATCTGACTCCCTGTAACGTCTAATTATTTTGTGACACTGGCTATAATATTGGGATTCTTTACTTTTCTTGAGGTCCCAAAGCCTTAAAACGTTACAATGATGTAAAACACCTCCACTTCACAAGGCAAGTTCTAGATCAGCAATCGTCTGTGTGCTAAAGAGGTTTTGTTATCTTTGGTTCACCACCCGTCGGCAAGCTGTGTAAAGCATGGTGGAGGGAGCAGGTGGAAGAAACAGAAGCAATGAGACCTCCTCTGTGCAGAGATACAAGGGTGCTGTGTTACTTCCCTCACCACATCCAGCTCAGTGAGGAGAGCTCGGGTGAACGACTCAGACAGCTGGGCTCAGACATGGGGGCTGCATTTGGCGAATGCTTCAAGCATCATCAAAAAACAGCAGAGCAAAGAGAAAGAGGGATAAGATGAGAACAGGCTACACTTATGCCAATCCTAAGAGGTACTTATTTTCTGGGGATGAGTTATAGACCCTAAAGAATGAAACGTATGGCCATTCTAAGTTCACACTCAGGAGGGCTGTGTTCCTAAAGAGACATGGAACCGTGACCGATGGTGGCCCTCAGGACCCCAGGGCCTGGGTCAGAGCCCTAGTGGCCGGCCTGAGGCTTGAGGCGTCAAGGGGTTTGGCCAAAGGCCTCAGGAGAACCACAAAAGCCCCGTTTGGACCTGCCATCAGAGCAACCCAACCGCAGACTGTTCTGTGCCAGGCAGGCAACTTCGTCCCAGAAGCTGACCTCACTTCTCCCTATGGCTCCTCAGCCCTGAGGGACCAAAATCAGCTGGTGTCAAATAAGGGAGGAGGGAGAAGGAGGAGATGGCCCCCAAGATGATCCCCTGCCCCAAGTGATTCCAGGCCAAGAAAAAGCTAAAACTGGATAAGAATTTTAAATTTTTACATACTGATCATAATTTCTTAAGTACTAAACTGAGATTTGCATTGCGATTGAAAAGTCTAAAAAAGCTAAGATACCTGCCCAAGATTTCATCTGATGAGCATGGCTCTTAAGGACAGTGACTGGATTTTGAAGGAGAAATGTAGGAAAACTAAAGCCTTTTCCTACTTGCACTGAGTCAGGCCTACCTATTCAACAAACCATTTATAATTGATTTTAATTATGTGAAGCTCCTGTTTTTTACTGTGCAGGTTAACATTACCATTTTTTTCATCAGTTTTTTACATGACTCAGTTTCCAGAATGCTTAACACTTGGCTCACTCTTTCCCTACTGTGTTTTTACTTGTCATTGTACATCGTTCCTTGATGTCAATGATTCTGCACAGGAAAAGAGACTGATGTGACCAGAAGAAGACGGCAGGGTGGAGTGGGGAGGGGTATGAGTACAGTTACCACTGGTCATATGGCAGGATCTTTCTACGAATACACAGCAAGATTAGCATTAGTTTTCTTAGCTGTGGCACACTGGAAAGTTTAGTTCATAGTAAACCAAAAGCCTTTCTATCTCTAATGTCCCTCTTCATTTCCATTTATAACACACCAGTTTGATTTTTATGATTTTTTCTCAAACCAGTAAAAGGGTCTCATGACTGGTATGTGACTTGGTTGGGTTCACTTCTGATTTACCTTCCATATTAAAGCCAGAGAATTCTTTCTAAAATGCCAAATTTCCATTGCCATCATATTAACATCCAAACTCCTCATTACATCATATGAAGCTTCATAATTTGGACTCTGGCTACTGGTTTGCTTTGTACCTACTATATTCCTAGCCCACCTTGAATTCAGCTACAGATTCATCACATGTAAAACTGATTTTGATGCAGTTCTCTGAACACACTAGGCTATCTCATACTTTTACAACTTTGCTCACACACTTCTCCCTCTGCTTGGAATGTCTCAGTCCCCATACCTTCACCACTAACTACCTGGATACCTGCTTGTAACATTTTATAAAACTTATTTGTTTAGTTAAAAAAAATTTGTTTATATTTGTTTATATGACATTTGGACTCAATAAGCATGTTAATGAATAAATGAAACTTTCAAATATTTTATACATATTCTTCCCTTCTTGGTATAATTACTGGTGCAATTATAAATAAGTTGTTAAACTTATGGCCACAAAGCTCAACAGAAATTTTCTGGAAGAAAGCATTTCAAGAGTACATGGCTATATACCCATCTTAGGTAATCTCATCTATGTGTCAACTTCAACATATCGTCAATAATAAACCAATGCCTTCCAATGTTGTATCTCTAGCTCAGACCAATATTCTATCTGAGAATCTCTTTCAGATCTCCACTGCCTAATCCACTGCTTCACACAGATGCCTCAAAGGCACCTTGTGGGTAGTATGTCTAAAAGTAAAATTTAAACGACAATGAAAACATGACAATCCAAAACCTATGGGATGCAGAAAAAACATTTCTAAGAGGGAAGTTTAGAGCAATACAATCCTACTTCAAGAAACAAGAAAAATCTCAAATAAACAACCTATCCTTATACCTAAAGCAACTAGAGAAAGAGGAACAAATAAAACCCAAAGATAGTAGAAGGAAAGAAATCATAAAGATCGAAATAAATGAAATCGAGATGAAGAAAACAATAGCAAAGGTCAGTGAAACTAAAAGCTGGTTCTTCAAGAAGATAAATGCAATTGATAAACCTTTAGCCAGACTCATCAAGAAAAAAAGGGAGAGGATTCAAATCAATAAAATTAGAAATGAAAAAAGAGAAGTTACAACAGACACCACAGAAATACAAAGGATCTTAAGAGACTAAAAAGCAACTCTATGCCAATAAAATAGACTACCTAAAAGTAAAATTTATGATTGCCCTGACTGGTTCTCCAGTAACAGAAACCAAAAATTCTGGAGCAACTCTTTACACCTTCCTTTCACATGCTACACAAGAATAATTCGTCAATAAGACTTCCTGATTCATATATGGATCTTGAGTCCTCTGGTTCTCATTCTAACGCTAATCCCATTCCAGCCTCCTAACCGGTCTCCTCCCCTTCCTTCTTGCCCCATTCCCATTCACCTCCCACAGTGTTACCAGGAATAGGTTTCTAAGGCACATCTCATGTGCCAATACCTACCCCTCACCCCACGCCACCCCCACTCACTTTGAAACTCTTGAACAATTCAGACATTTGCACAGTGAAACACAGATTCTATTACAACCTACAAGGCAACATATCATTTAGCTCTCCTTGACCTCTCCACCTGAATTTTAAAGATCATTCTTTCCAAAGACCTTCCACTCCTTATATCTGCCAGGGCCTTGGCACGTGCTTTTTAAGAGACTTGGAAAATCTCCACCTTCCTTTCCAATTTCCCTTTGTCTAGTTAATTCACACACATCTTTCAGCTCTTAACTCAAAATCTTTTGAGTGTTTTGAGGCTTTCCTTGCCCCCTCATTGCACACACACCAGACAAGATCAGATTCCCACACTAGGTTTTTCGATCTACATCAACATCCTTCTCATTCCTTTTTTTCAGTTTGTTTTTATATATTTAATCAACACTTAGTTTTAATGTCATGAGGTCCAGGTGAGAGCATCTGTTTAGTTCAGGATTCTTTGCTCTGTTCCTAACACAGTCCTTGACAGTCTGAAGCTCTTCAATAAAAACTAGAACTGCGTTATGTCAAACACGCTCCTGTTGATTCATAGCTAATGTGTGTGTTGTAGCAATTAAGGAATTTCCCCCTGAGGACTAATTTTCACAATCTAAAATTATACAGGGAGGCAATGTACTCATTGCTAAAAATAAGTGAATAACTTTTTGATTATATTCATTAGGTTTAATTCTAAGATCTCAGGTTGTCTTCTGAACATTCATAAATTATCTCCCCTAAGATGAGCTGATGAAAAATAGATAGAAAAATTATCCAAAAGTTGCATTTGCTATTAGAGAGTCCCCATGGGCCTGCCTCATATAAATCCACATGATAAAAGTAATTATGGTGAAAAAAGAAAGCCTAAATCCGGAGAATGCCGCTACATAGAGAAGCATGAAATAAGATCCAAAAGGCAGGCACATGCCTTTCAAAATTAAGTTAAATACCTGTTTCACTTAATCTTATTTTCCTGAACGAGATGAAAGGCATTAGTCTTCTTCCAAAAGGTAACCTAAAGAAAAAAAAAGTTTCTAAAAAGTAGGTTTTTCTATTCTAAGCGTGTAGAGCTCTCTGTGTTCCTCTTCTTATTGACAGAATTCAGTAAAATATAAATAAAACCTAGCCTAACCATTCTACAACATTTGGTATGGATGTAACCTTCCTTAAGCAATAAAAATGAAGGACAATAGGTGATTTTCTAAGATGTACCAGTCTTTTATTTTTAACATAAAAGAAAGTGCAAGTTTGGAACTATTATCTACGTAACTCTAAAAAGCACTTTAAAAATTATAAGACTTATGGTAATTTAGTTGTTGTTAGCCCAGGTTGGAACATGGGACTTTTAAAAAGCATTTCCTTCTATAATATTAAGAATGCCTAAGGGCTTCCCTGGTGGCGCAGTGGTTGCGCGTCCGCCTGCCGATGCTGGGGAACCGGGTTCGCGCCCCGGTCCGGGAGGATCCCACATGCCGCGGGGCGACTGGGCCCGTGTGCCATGGCCGCTGAGCCTGCGCGTCCGGAGCCTGTGCTCCGCACCGGGAGAGGTCACAACAGTGAGAGGCCCGCGTACCACAAAAAAAAAAAAAAAAAAAGAGGCCCCCACAGAGGGAGGCCCGCATACCACAAAAAAAAAAAAAAAAAAAAAAAAAAAGAATGCCTATATTTAAAATATTTAACCAAAAAGACTAATAACTTACTTTCCTTCAGTGAGTTTAAATTATGGAGTAACCCTACGGCAGTCTTTTGTATTTCTGAATGTAAACTCAACAACATTTAGATTTACCATTTCCATGGCATGGTAAGCAAAATCACCAGGATCTAGGCATCCTAGTCCAAATCCTTTGTTCTTTCCAGAAATAAGCCCATCATGATGTTAACATTTCAAAACTGTTGCTTTTTATAAAGCGATTACTGTATAGAAAAAAGAATTGCAGATTTAATCAAAGCCTTCTAGGTGTGCTGAACTTTTGTTTTCAGAGATTTGGAAATTATGCCAGGGTGTGTTTTTGTTTCCTTTTGCGTTAAGGAATGTGTGTGTATAAATAGAGTTCTATTTTGAAAGCAGCTGATAAAGACATAGGGGGTATCTATCTGACAGAAGAATAAGAACTTCCCTGTTGGGCAAACCCTGCGACTATTTTGACAAATAGCGATAAATAAACATGAATTGAATGATGATTTAACTTCAGACCTGCAATTCTGTATGACAGAGGACAAAATAAGTGGATGTCAGGGATTTGTAAGTTATTATCTGCTAACCTCAACATACACTTTTAAGAGTTTTTGCTCATTTTGCTTTTACTCATTAGTCTTTTGATTTTAAAAAAAACTATAGTCTCCATGATAGTTTAAACTTTTTTAACTGTTAAGGATTAAGTCATGCATATTTTAGAAAGTCTAATTTTAAGAACTAAAGTACTTACAAATAAAGTATTACATTTATTTTTAAATATCGCATATATACATATATGTTGTATATGTAAATATATACATTATCTGTATATATATATGCAGATGTAAACAAATATGAGAAAATTGTATGTTGATTTGCTATTGATATTTCAGAACTAGAAATATCAAAGAGCAATATTAGAAATGGATTTCATTACTAATACAATATCCATTTCTGCATACCTGTCTATAATTTTTCTTAAAAGTCTAATTTGAGAGAAGGACCTCATTTGAAGTTCTGCTGTATGGATTTGACTTATATATATGCCATAATAGTTATCAATTATTTAATTTTTTCATTGCAAAAAATGTATCCAACAGTTTATTGAAAGGGTCAGAAGAGTTCATGAATTTGACTGAATATATGAAAGGAAAAGAAGGTAATTAACAGCAACCTATCCTTCCAACGTCACATAACTCCCTTTTACCTTTTGTGTTGTAACACACAGGACTCATTTCCCCTGAACCTCTCCTCCATCTAGACATTAATGTTTTTGAAGGTCAGAATGAAAATATTATATGTCATCTAGCTCTACTTGCTAGGTCTTTGCTCTCATTTTATAAATGGCAGGAATTAATTGATTACATATGTCAGCACCATAAAATTACAATGGAAAATTATAATTCCATCTTGAATCTCTTCATGCTTTTTAAATGCCTATTATTAGCAAAGCACCAAGGTTAATTTCATATTACTTTTTAGTTAGAATTTGGAGCACATACATTCACCAATGCAGATTAATATTTTGGCCGGTTTATGCATTTGTACATACTCTTGTACTAGCGGAAGAGATTTCATTAAATTACAAAAACACACCCACATGCCTAATTTTTTAGTATGTCACTTTTTGCGTATCATATTCAACATTTATCTCATACTTGAATACTAAAGACCTTAGAAGATAAGATAACATCTTGGATGTTAATTTACTTGATTTTTATTTTATTCTTCTAGGTATCCAAACTCCAGATTTGTCAATCAGTACATATTTATAGAGCACCTATTCTGACAAGAAGATATACTAATAAGCCATTAAAAGAGCCCTCCTCAACATCTTATTCTATACTGTCCATCACTAAGCTAGTACTTTCTAAGTAATTTAGGATTAAGTGACCAGCTATGTGCAAGATCTTTCAGCTTCCTCCTCTAACTTCAAAATATTCTTTCAGGCACCATTTTCCATCTCCTGTGCTCTCAGAAAAGAACAGAATGTATCCAAAACTAATTAGTAGTCCTCAACTTCCTGTTCTAGCTTATTCTTACTTTTTATAAACCTCGCTTCATCCATCATTTTTTCCTGTCCCCTCTACTTGCTCTCTTTAAAAGATGCAGATTTTTATCATCGTGAGGCAATCTTCCACCTAATTATATTGCCTCTAGGGAGCTCCTGTACCAGTCAATCTACATTCTTCATTTGACAATTTTACTCTCAACTGTACTCCATTGAAATTGGGCTCTTAAGGGTGAATAACAAATGATCTCCCATATTGTAAACCCAAAGGCCTTTCTCAAGCTTCTTACTAAACTTTCCAAGGTTCCCATGCTTTCATTTAACACTTTTCTTCCCTAGGCATTTCTAACATCCTATTTTTCTCATAAATATTAAATCAATCCATCTGTATTTTTTTTGGAAGGCACTCACTCTTTTCTTTCTACCCTTTCTAATTCATCAGTCTCACCTTATTAGATATTGGTCTTATGTTCTTTAGGTGGAGTTAATGAGAATTTTAAAAAGGAAGCCAGCGGAAAAGGTGAAAGAGTTTGTAAAGACTTCTTGCCCTGAATTTTGGATTAAAAAGTAGTCTAGGGAATGTTATCTTCAAAACCTTACATTATGAAGTGAGAAAGAAATTTATATGGTAGATAAGAATTCCCCCAAAACAGAACCTTGAGTGCACTTGTTGACATCGCACATGCAGAAACTGCGAACTGGAAATCCGTGATGACTAGGACAACCATTCTGATGACTTTTCACGCTTCTCACCTATTCCTCTGTCTGCCCTCATTGCTCGGTTCTTCCAATGGCCACACTATAAGCATCTTCGTTAACGTGGGCCTTCTCTTCTCCATTGGTTACTATCCCATCCTTAATGGACTTGTATGCTTCCTTCATCATCTCTATGGAAATGACTGCCAATTCTTAATAAATCTCTCCTGCAAGTCCCAGATCCTCCTTTTCAATTGCCTGCATGTCACAGCTATTTGTCCAAAAATACCTCAGATTCATCATTTCCAAAACCATTTCCACTATTCCATCTATCTCGACCCCAGTCTGATTTTTTTCTTGATGTAACTTTTCTTGGTTTTACTGCCTGGTCCCCAGTCATTTGGATTTAGGAAATCTTAAAATGATTTTTGACATTTTCTTCTCCTCATCTATTTCAACTAATCAGTTGATGATTTCTTTAGTTTCTACCTTCATGACTTATCTCGCATTGAATGTATTCCTTTCACCCAGCCAAAGCTTCACTCGAAGTTTTCCTTTCATACTGCAAATGCATCTTAACTGAGCATGTGGTTTTCAGTGCCATGTCTCTTAGACCTGTGCTGCACAGATGTTCTGAACTAATACTCCTAAAACTTAGTTACAATTATAGAACTCTCGTGTTCAACATCCTGCATCAACTCCCCACTGTAAGTTGCCGTACAAGGCCCTCACTATATTGTCCCATCTTTTTCCACCAATATTTTCCCACATATGCCATACTCTGCCCAAACCTAAATACTTATTCATTCTTCCAATTTTATATGCACATTCCTTCTTTTACGCCTTTGCTGATTCTATAAATCCCTGTTGTGCTGCCTTTTCATCTTTCTTTAGTGAAGTTACTGATTCAAGGATTCTGCTTAAATCAGTCTTTTCACCCCATACGACCTCCCTCTATGAAGTCCCACAGGACTTTATTTGCACCTCATAGGAAGTACCCATTATTCAGCCTTGTATTATTATTGTCTATATAATTTTCTCCTGCCCACCCCCCTTTCTAGATTGTAAATTCATTGAGAAAAAAACAATGCACAGTGTGGTGCTCTTCATCAAATAAGAACTTAATAAACATTTGTTAAATTGGGTTAGCCAAGCAAACCTTCGCCAAAAATAAAGGGAATTCATTAAAATAATTCCTAACAGACACGTTTTTCTCCCTCAGTGTTTCCTGTACAGATCAGGAGAAGAGGTGGAGAACAATAAAAAGCCAAACCATTCCATTTGCCTGTCTCATATGAGCATGCACGTAATGGGTAAATTAGCCCATGGGAATCAGTGAAGTATGTTTAAGCCACCAAGGAAAACATTACTATGTTACCACAGCTTTTTATCACATACTGGAGAGGTTCAAAATAGTTAAAGGCGTTTAAGAAGATCTTGCTTTATCCCCAGAGTATGAATTATAAATAGAGGAATACTGGGTCAATGCTAGTAATGTGTTCTACCAGCAGAAAACTTCTAATTAAAATAACTTACCTTATAACTGAGATAACCAAGTAGTATTGTTTCAAAGAGACTTATCAATGCCACTGAAACCTAAAATATAAATTATACCTTCAATGAGAAAATACAACAAAATCAAAATATATATTCTGATTACAATACTTTTGACTTTATATATATGTGCATATATGTCTGTATATGCATATATACTTATATATATATATATATATATGATATAGGGGGCGCTATGTGGCACTTTAATTTCTATATACAGGTGGTAGGCAGCAGGCTGTCCCAGGCACTACAGCTTAGTTTTTATAATTTCTAATACTCCTCAATAAGTCTTTTTTAAGTGTATTACCACAAAAGTAAATGTAGGATTAGAAAAGTCAGATGGCTGGAATCTTCACTATATGTAAAGAATAGGTTTTGTTTGTGTGTGTATTCTTAATACACACAATCACACACACTGTCCCACCACAAATAATGCTCTCCCCCAGCCACACCACCACCATCTCAGTACACCCACCAAAAATGGCAGTTCCCCTCAGAAAATAAAAGAATACAAGCTTGGAGTTGAAGGATACTTTCCATCCTATCACCCACCTCAAACAAAATGAAACATCCTCAAACACTAAACAAAATAGTCCATGTCAGCACTTCAAGATACTTTCAGATTTTATTTGAATGGACTTCACAGCCAATTCCCCTTCTGCCGCTGGACATGGGCATCCTGCAGCCCCCTAGACAAGCTTCCACTTTTCTCTCTATTCTCTACTCTGTATACAGTTTCCTCTGCTCAGCTACCAAAGAGCTATGATTGCAACAGAAAAAGTAACCAGTAAAGACATCCAAACTGTTTTGTGTTAAAGACCCTAAGCACTTCAGGAGACAGGAATATAATCAAAATAAGCAAGCATCAACATGAAATAACTGAGATAACAAATATATTTGTTCATAGATTTGTGAGGGTAAAGTCAATCTGCATGAGAAAGGCAGATACCCTAGAGTTTTAGATTCTGACTCCTGTTGGAATGAAAACTTTGATTTAGGTGAATATTAAAATATAAGGACAATTTAAAAACATATGAATGCATGACAATCTAAGTAAAATAAGTCCAGAAGTACATACAGTAGACAGACATTAAAATAGAAATTTTTCACTTTTTCAATTTTCTCCACAAATTCTCTAAATCATAATCTCTTACTTTTTCTAGAGGTACACATTGTTAGATGATCTTGAGACCACCTTTAGCATGAATTGCCCAAAATCCTATGTGAAAACGAGTGTTTTTATTATTTTAGAAAGAATATCACTATCAGATAAAAGCAATTTGAACAGATCAAAATATATTTCAAGGCCATATATAACTATTCATAAAAATATTAACTTACTTTACAAGTGTCTACGGCACTGAAATGAAAGTCAGTAGAAAAAACATAAAACACAACTTGACTTCAATAAAATACAAAATATGCAGACATAGTAACAACTTGATTCATAGTTATAATCACAATGCATACATAATTGAAATAATTCATTGTCACATATAAAATGTACAGACCTCACAGTCATCCTGACTTTAAAAGACAACCCAAACATTTGATTTTAAAGTATTTTAAAGGTTTTTTATACACAGTGAGACTTAGAGTCCTCCCATTTCTTCCAGACTCCACTGTTTTTAATCTTAGAGACTCTCCTCTTTGAATGATTTTTGCTTTTGAAAAACAACAGAAACTAAAAAGTATCTGCAGGAAAGAGACAGGAGTAGAGGAGATGGGAAGTTGTCAAAAGTTTGCCTGGCATGAAATTCAACAAAAAAAGGAACAAAGAGAGATCCAGAGGACTCCAGGGAACACAGCAACAAGGTAGTTCAGACACACTGTGCTCCACACGTCTCCTTACTCCTTCTTACAGGACTGCTTTTATGCCAGGGCACACTTTTTGTTTTATTTACAAAATTATCTGCTTAGGGACCAAGCTCTTCCTATTGGTGATACGAACTGTTTGTTCATTTGTTTATTCATTTAACAATTATTTATTGAGATTCTACCATGTTCCGAACATTGAGCACATAATGTAAAAAATGCAGACGTGGTTATGGGCTTTTGATTACTTTTTCAAAGATGATATAACCTAAGACTTTAGGAATGCCTAAAGTAGTTCGGGGAACTTGTTGTGCCTTCAAACAAGGTTGGGTTTACTTTAGTTTCCTTCAGATCCTCAAAAGCTTTCTGAAGTCTAAACCTGATCATGAGGAAATTCTCAAAAGGTAGAATGGAGGGCTCACGTAAACGTGAAGAACGGAATAAAAATTTTAAGATGTGCATCACGATTAATTAAACAATAAACCAAAACTCATTTTTAATGTCAAAACTTTTCTCCCCGGTAGTATTGCTCAGTAAAATATAAATAAATCCAGAAATATAGGAATAAAACAAAATTGTACATAACCTGTAAGCCCCATAAAGGTAGACTTCGGTTCACCCAAAAGATATGAGACCTATGAAAAGAATGATAAGACATTAATTTTTTTTTAATGAAGAAAGCATTCATTTTCACATTTTGACTAAAGTTGGAAATATTTAAATGTTGTTAGCATAAAAAAACAATAAAATACCACAATTAAAATTAGAAAAAAATCTTATATTGCTTCAATTTTCTTTTTGGTAATACTCGTTTCTGTTCCAGGAAAAAAAAACCTTTTTAATTTTGTTTTCGGTCTCATGTTAATCATATAAGAAAAGACAATGGGCCCTTATTTAAGGAGTGAGGATGGCAGGGTAGAAAAACTCAAACCACCTGCTAATCAACTCGCCATTGAAAAGCCACTTAAGGATCTTCCATAAACTCTAGGACTTTGTTATTTTTAACACAATATATCGGCAACACACATTCAACAGTCGAAATAATCAGAAGAAAGTCAGGGACTCAGATTGCAGAGCACATTTATATTCAGATTTGAATTTTTATAAAATATTTAATATATCACCCAAAAACCTGTGACTGAGGTTAGCGTAAAACATTATGCAGGACAAGGAGTAATTGTCCTTAAATGTCTCTTAAAAATCCTATTATCTCAGACGTTAAAAATTGTTTATAGTCTGCAAAGAACACCATACATTCTAATGTCCTACTAGTTATAATTTCTCACTGTTTATACCTCACCCTTATCTACATCATTTGGTATACAGTTGATTCAAACACTAGTCCTTCACAGCAATACACTCTACTTAGGAAAAGATGAAAATAGCTGTATTACGCTGCCCAAAATATGCAAATAAAAAACATACAAAGCAGAACAAAGCCTACTCACTAGAGTTATGAAGTATTCGAGGAATCCCATAAAAGACTGTGTATTTTTAAACCTTTGAATAATTTTCTTTTTCATAATATGTTAAACAAAAATAAAGAGCAATAAACTCTTTAAAATTCTTGTTTTAAAGAGAATTGCAAACTTTAGAAAACTATTCAAAGAAATTACCGAGCATATTAGACTAAAGTACCCTTTGTGATTCTAGAATGTAACATCTACCTGGGTGATTAACATCTTCAGTTGCTCCAAAACAAACCCGTGACCTTTCTCACCAAAACAGGGCCTCTCAGGTTTTCACATCTCAGTAAATGGAACCAAATTCCATTGCGTTTGGTTAGCCGAAGACTTAGGCATCGTCTTAGATGCTTTCCTCTCCTCTGTTTGTAAATACTTAATACATGAGTCACCAAACCTTTTCAATTCTTCCCACCAAATATCTGCAGAATGTATCTACCTCTCTTCATCTCCACTACCACAGCCAGCTTAACCTAAATTAATCATTTTTTGCAAATGGACTCTTGCAAAAGCCTATAACTGGAACCCTACACCTCCTTTTGCTTTGTACAGCTTTTCTCCAAATTACAACCACAGAGATTCTTTCTAAATGCATGTCACCACATCACTCCACTGTGTATTTTTTAAAAGCATTTCTTTTTCAAAAAAAATCGTTATGTATTTGTTTTTGGCTGCTTTGGGTCTTAGTTGCAGCATGCGGGATTGAACCCACACCCCCTGCATTGGAAGGCAGGTTCTTAACCACTGGACCACCAGGGAAGTCCCTCCACTGTGTGTTGACACTTCACTTTTGTCAAGGTAAGGACCAAAACTCTTGATCTGGCATTCTGAGACTTAGTCAAGTGTGACATGCTCCTTCCTATCACAGCCCTTTTCACATGTTCTTCCCTCATCCGAGAGCTCTCAGCTCAACCCTCTCTCAGGGAAACCGTCCTGAAGGCTTCCCCTTGATCAATGTAGCCAATGAACCTCTTAGGTCATGTCACTCACCATACCTCCCCTACCACTCATCTCGGCGGTTACCTTGTATTTGTTTGTAGATGTATTTCTTTAACAGTTGACGCCTCACTAAACTGCAAGTTCCACAAGATGAAGTAGTATGTCTATTTCACCCACCATTATGGTCCTAATGTCTTCCCAAGTACATGCCTGTAGTAGGCTAGGCATTCAATACAAAACAAATGGATGGTGCCAGTAAAGGCAAATTGTGAGTGATGAACTCAGCAACACTGTCATTTCCAGAATACATCTCACATATGTTCTCAGTAACATTTGAGAAATCAGGCCAAAATACAGTATTCAGGAGTGAAGAGGGATAATATATATGTTTTTTTGCAGATAGAAATGGTGTGCTACAAAAACTATGAAATAATTAAGGAGATAGCAGTCTCTGTAAAATCATAAAATAAATTGCAAAGAAGATGTCTGAGAACATTTTCAAAAAGAGATTGGTAATTAGCATAGATTTACTAAAAGCTAGTTATCAAACTAATGGCATTTTCTTTGATCTGACGTTGTTTTAATAGGTCTTGAAAGATCAGATACTCAAATTTAAATAAGACTTTGAAAAAAAGATTTTTTTGGACAAGACTGTGCCATGTGGAATAAGTTTCATGATCCTTAAAAGAAGTTTCTACAAGACTGTAATATGTAAATTTTGATAAAAAGTGAGCTCTCCAGTGGAAAGTCATCTTTTACATCCATTTACCAGGCACTAAACTGAATAAATGCATGGAAGGAAAATGTACACATTCTAATAAAAAGCTAGTGCCCAAACTCTCCTGCATAAAATGAATTTATCAAGAAAAAAGAATGTGGGATCTGATCTGCACAGTCCTAGAGAACCATCAAAACAAACAAGAGGTCTTCCCCGGTGGCGCAGTGGTTGCGAGTCCGCCTGCCGATGCAGGGGACACGGGTTCGTGCCCCGGTCCGGGAAGATCCCACATGCCGCGGAGCGGCTGGGCCCGTGAGGCATGGCCGCTGGGCCTGAGCGTCCGGCGCCTGTGCTCCGCAACGGGAGAGGCCACAACAGGGAGAGGCCCGCGTACCGCCAAAAAAAAAAAAAAAAACAAGAGTTGAAACTGAAACTAGCAGACAGACTAATTCCAAACGAGGCTTCAATCCCATTGACAAGAAAGCACTTGGAGGAAAGAAATCCTGTACAGAAATATTTATTTCAATATTATTTATAGAAGGCGCCAAAAAAAAAAAAAAAAAACAAGAGTTGAAACTGAAACTAGCAGACAGACTAATTCCAAACGAGGCTTCAATCCCATTGACAAGAAAGCACTTGGAGGAAAGAAATCCTGTACAGAAATATTTATTTCAATATTATTTATAGAAGGAAAGTAACTGGAATCTACCCGACCAACAAAAAGAGAATAGTAGTAAGTAGGCTCCTTATCATTAACAACAGCAAAAATACCATCCATGAGAAAAAAGTCACTGATAAAAATGATGTAGATTATATTGTCATAATTATATCAGTGTGAGTGTGTTACACATATATGTGTATAGATAGAATTTACAAAAGATTGGTGGTCAAAATACTTATTTCTAGGTATTGAGATTTAAGGTAACTTCTAGTTCCTTTTCCTTGCCCTATGTATTTATACTGCAATAATCATGAACCATTTATAAAGTCATAAAAGTAAAATAAATTTCACTTTTTAAAATTATAACAATAAAATAACAAAAGCAAACATAAAAATGAAATTTATATTAGTTATTCTAAATTAACGTAAGCCTATAGATAAAATCATGTTGAAGCATCATTATGAAAACTGGAAGAACCATATCAAACAATGGAAATAATGAAGTTAAATATGGAAAATTAATAATATGCAGCCCCACTCTTCACAGAGTGCTTATTTATGGTGAATAAATACGTCTCCTAAAGGTAAGAAAAGAGCTGCTGAAAATGTCAGAACTGCTTTGGCCACAGAGGTGGAGGTCAGGCGGTGAATACGTTAACCAGAAGAAGCAAGCACCTGGTAAACACGCGAAAGGAACAGGGTCACCACGTGGGGCAGAATTCATATGAAAGACTTGTGGGTCACAGCTCAAGACGAACTCGGGTTGCCAGAGCTCCAAACACAGAAGGCAAGCTAGTATTGTATTCACGACAATGTAAGGTCCTAAACCAGGGAGGAAAATTATGACACTCGCCTAATCATAACAAACACTAAGCGATGAGTACTACCTGTGGTTCTAGGTCCACGTTTTTAAAGACAGACAAAATTTAGCATGTGACCAGGATACTGAAGCATAGTAGAGTCTTGACAATATATCAGGAACGTTTTCCAAGAGCCAAATCCTTTCAAAAACTCAGGTATACTTCACACCAACTGTCGGTGTGTGGAGGAGAGAACTAAATGTTGAGTCTTTGAGAGACTGGAGGTTAAGAGCCTTTCCGTCCGACACACACGGGCTGAGGCAGAAGCGGCTTTCCGTCTATCAACATTCGTTCTCCCCTTCCACGGTTCAGAGGTGGGTGCAAAAGGCGACTCTTCATCTAAAGGCCACATTTCTCAGGCTTCGTGTCAAGGTATGACATGTGACCGATTGTCAAATGAGATCTGAGTATGAAATACAAGGAAGAGTGACCCTTCTCATTTGTCGGCCAGTAACTTTAACAATTGTATGTGCCTTCTCCACGCTCCCTTCATCTTTCTGAAAGCTGACTGCGAAGGATTCTAGGGTCTTAGGACAGCACATAGCCACAGAATGAAAGTGGCTTGCATGTATAATATTGAACTTACCATGTTATAGTGTGTGTGTGTGTGTGTGTGTGTGTGCGTGTGTGACCATATGGAGAAATATACTAAGAGCACCAGCATTAGACTCTAGTAAACAAAGAAATTCTTTTGAATGTTTGCGTTTACACGTTACAATACTTGGAGACGCTTTAATCTATACTATAACCCATGTATATGAGACAAGAAAAGGTCTACATTATGATATTCAATCTTGCTGGTCATCAGATATTTAAAAATACTGTGAAAATTGTATTTCTTCTTTTAATAGTGGTTACCCTAAAGAAGAAACACCCTTTAAAATTGGAATGTCATCTCAACACACTTGTTGCTCTATTAGGCACTGATTTTACATGTAAATCCAAGTACCATAAAATAGAAGCACATTTACATGCTTCTTACTTTTGTCTTTATCATTTGATGTTGAAAATTAATAATCACGTCAACAACTTTTAAAGCGGGAAAGGAGGCATGAGTTTTGACCCACTGAAGAGCCACCATAAGCACCAGCAGGCAATGAGTCAATGCTGATGATTCAGCTCTCAGTGAAATTCATCAACTACATGCTGGATGTGTTTCCTTTCCTAATGCCTTTAAATCATTTACTACAAACTGGGTGTATATGAGAGCTTGTCAGTTGCACAATTTCATACATTAAGAGTAAAATTCTTTTCATATCCTTCAGTTTGTCCAGACCTGCAACATTTTCATATCAGTTTTGACTCCTGGGACTTAAAAATAAAGCAAAGCGGCACAAAATACCTTCAGCTTTATTATGTCAGAAGCTCTAATTAAATAAATCTCTTTGCCGAATTAGCCTGATTATTTTAAAATAGAGCCTGTGCCCATAAGGGCCACTGCTGTTTTTCATTAACCAATATTACACTGACAATGGGAACCAAACAGAACATTGTATTCAAAATGGAGCCCTGAGTTTTTTTGTTACATTTTTTCATTGCAGTAATCTGATTTTTCAAATGTATATCCACTGTAATTACAGTTGAATATTCTTACTAATATGGCATAGAAGTTAATTATGGGAAACTTTGTTCCTCTTAATGTTTTCAAATAATATTATCTCACTTTGCTATCACCTGCCAATGCCCTTTTACTCTTAGAAGGATTCTATCATGCCTCATTTTATGATTCCCAGGTCTCTCTAAAGTACATTTTATTTATAAATCACCAAGTTTTAAAAACAATGCTGGAGGGTTTTTGGAAGGGCTTGAAATGTGATCCATTTTTAATAACACATAGACAGACAATGTAATATGTGTAATATTCACTGACATCTCTAGACAGTGGTCTTCAATCATCTGGATTGTGCAACACTATCAGTAAAACCATTGAGCATAATTCCATTAATTCAGCAACATTCACTGACCCACCAAGTCCTATGCTAAGTATGAAAGCTACAAAGGCAAATACAACATGGCCCTTGACCTTGGTGAATGTATACAGAGAAGAGAGAAGTAAACAGTGAAATCAAGGGCAACATGTTAACTGTGGTGACAGAAATATGTGGGGGACACTCGGAGAATCCCCAGAAACCACTCCTAACCCAGAGTGGCACTGGGTTATAAGGCATGATGTCAAGTGAGAGTGTCAGATTAAGTTTTATCCAATAAATTGTGGCCCTGAAGGTCCAAGGGTCCTGAGGTAAGTTGAAAAAGAGTGAATGGGGAGGGACAGGAGTGGAAATCATAGGCTCAAGAACTGGGAGCAAATGTTCAAAGGCCCAGAGACAATGGAGAGCAGAGTGTAGGTAAGTAGCTTCAAGTAGGTCAGCATGACCGGACTAAGAGGCTGGTGAGGTGAAGTGAACAAAGGATCTTCATTTACTCATGCCCACCCATTACTCAAGCAATACTCACTTGTTTAATAACTACTAGTGCAATATCGTGCCAGGCTCTTTGGATTCAGACAACAATCTGTGCCTTTGTGAAATATCTATTGCAATCTACATGGAACATACAGAAAACAAAATAGGGCTTCCCTGGTAGCGCAGTGGTTGAGAGTCCGCCTGCCGATGCACGGGACACGGGTTCGTGCCCCGGTCCGGGAAGATCCCACGTGCCGCGGAGCGGCTGGACCCGTGAGCCATGGCCACTGAGCCTGTGCGTCCGGAGCCTGTGCTCCGCAACGGGAGAGGCCACAACAGTGACAACAGTGAGAGGCTCGCGTACAGCAAAAAAAAAAATAAATAAATAAATAAAATAAACCAATAACAGACATACCCTATGTGAAAGAGATAAAGGCAATGGAGAAAAATGTAAAAAGAAAGGAAAAAAGAGTATTCAAGAGAGTCTTGTGAGGTGAATACAATTTTAAACAGGATGTTTGGGTAAGGCTTCACTAAAAATTTGATTTTGAATAAAGATCTGAGAAAATGTGTCAGAGTTAACTGAAGGAACTCCGGACAGAGGGAATAGCAGGTATGAAGGCCCTGAGCTGGCAGGGTGTCTGGTGTGACCCAGGAGCAAAGAAGAGGCCAATGTGACTGGAGCAAAATGGGTGGGGGGGGTGAGTGACAAGGAGGGAGATGCAGGGAAAATGGGGGTTCTTATAGCCATGGCAGGTACTTCGGCATTCAGAGCACAGCTGTGCCAAGATCTGACTTATACTTTAAAGGAATACTGGCTGCTTCACTAAGAATAAACCAAAAGGGAGAAAAGGCAGAATTGCAGGACTAATTAGGAAGGGTACTGTAGTAATCCAGATGAGAAGATGGCTTGGCCAGGATGGTAGCATTGAGAAGTGATCATATGCTGAACTATCTTGAAGGTAGAAATGATGGAACTTTCTGTGTGTTTTGCACATGCTGCAGAATGTGAGGAAAAAAGAGAAGTGAAGACTTACTGACTCCAAAACATTTGGCCTGACAACTGTTCGGATGAAGTTGCTATCAGCCGAAATGTAGGAGGCTGTGGGTTGAGCAGGGTTTGGGGAAGGATGGGGTTGCCATTCACTGAGATGTAGAAAAGCACAAAAGTTGATTGGAACATGGCAAGTTTGCAATGCCTATTTGACCTCCAGGTAGAGAAGGTGAATGTGTAGTTAGAATTTGGGGGGTGGCAGGGAGGTGCTGGCTTCCTGCAGCCAACAAGTTAATCAGGGATAAAAAAATTACTGCTGAGGTTCTTAAAGTGGAGGGTAAATAGGAGAGAACTTCTGCTTCTTTATATGTAAGGTGGGAATAATTAACATTAAGTGTGTATTGAAGGAAATAACATATATAAAACAACTAGCCCAAAGCCAGAAAATATAAGAACTCTAAAATATAAAACCTTTTAAAGGGCTGAAAATTTCCTGAGGGTAGTTAATGTTCCTTTTTGTAGCTTTGTCTTCATTTACAGCAATATGAATACACGCTAAGTATTCAAAAAAGATATACTGAAATATCCATAATTATATTCATTGAATAAATTATATCATAAAGAATTATCATGTAAATTATTACACAGTGAAATTTCACTTGTTAATCTTTGATTTATCTCCAAACCCTTTAACACATATGAAATCATTTTCACTATCTAAACAAGCTGAAGAGTAACCAATTCATTTAAATATTATGACTTCATTTTCCACTTAACTTTGATCTTTTTTTTTCTTTACTTTCCTTAGGGCAAGCCTCCACATGAAAAAATAATTGTACAGAAGTTAGCCATCAAATTCGTTTTCTGCTTTGAAAATTATTTTCAATTTAGTAGGCTGGACAGAGACCCACAGTGGCTTTGAGATAATAATTATTTAGGCCATTACACACCCAGTCCCCTTCCCTACTGTTTCTAGCAAAAGACAGAAACTAAAAGGAAAACTCATAAATGAATAGAAATGCAATTTAATAAGAGCAACATGATAACGAAGGGAAAAGTAAGTTAAAATAAATCAGTCATTTAATTCAAATTAGATAAAGAACTATACAAGCTAAATCTGCGACTTGAATCAGGCATCCCAATAAATGCTGATATGTTTCTATTCAAGAAAAAATAACCAGTTTTGTTGTCGTTTTGTTTTGTTTTAAGATTCCACATGTGAGATCATACAGTATTTATCTTTTTCTGTCTGACTTATTTCACTTAGAATAATGCCCTCAAGGAACCTTAAAAAAAGGTAATGTCTAGACTATAACTGAAAATACTTACAAAACTGGTATACAATAGAGTAAACCTTTTTGGAGTATATGTGAATCAAGAACAGAAAAGTATTTGGGTCTTTAAAAGAGACTGATTCATTTCAAACAATTAAATAGAGTACTTTGACTAGCAATAAAAATTGTATGGGTAGGTGTCAAGTATTAGCATTAGACAAATAGATAAATGAAATAAGAGATGTTTTCAAAGAAACTACAAATATTACATTGATGTATTAACTGAAAACCAGATCGATTTAATTGTGACAAACACCTAAAATGTCCTTGAAGAAATAAATTCTATACAACATTCTTTAAAATTATACTACAATTCAGGAGGTGATTCAAAATGGCAGTGTAGAAAGATCCTGAATACATCTCCTCCCACGGACACACCAAATCTATTGCTACATATGGATCAATTCCCTCTGAAAAAGACCTGAAAACTAGCAGAAGAGCTCCTCCACAACATGGGATAAAGGGCCACAATGAGACACGTAGGAGAGGCAGAGATGCAATCTCATCAAAAACCCCACCTCTGACGCAGTGACCCATGGACGGGAGGAATCTCACAATACAGAGCTTCTCCCTAAGAAACGGGGAGTCTGTGCCCCACACAGACACCCAACCCTTGGGACCTGGAGAAATGAGCCCAGAAAACCACCAGCTTTGAACACCAGTAGGACTTAGGTTCAGGAGACCCAAAAGGCTGTGGGGTACTAGAAGTCTGCTCTTAAAGGGCTCACATGCAGACTAACTCACCCTAAGACTCAGAGAAAAGGCAGCAGTTTGAAAAGCACCTAGACCACATATGCAGGGGATTCATTAGCTAATATTAAAGCAACTGCCAAGGGCACAGGGTCTCTTTGGACATCATCAGGAAACAGAGGCACTGGTGGGTGCCATTGTTGTGTTCCCTCTCCTTGCTAGCCACACCCACACTATCTTGTGGCCCCAATGAAGCCCGCAGGTGCAGACCGTCAATACAGGTGATGCCCCTTGAGTACCTGGCCCTGGTGGCCAGGGAGGCCTGAATTTCTGGGCCTCAGGAGACTGAAACAATTAGGCATCACAGCTCTTGGCAGGCTACCACCCCCATGACATAGCAGACTGAAACACACCCCCAGTTTTCCACTAAAAAAGCCCATTTTCTTGTCCTAGAGCCTCAGTGCAAGGAGTAGCTTCAGGCTTTCCACAAATCTAGGGGTTACAGAGGAGCTCTAAGGGAACCTAGGCTAGGGGAATGCCATCTTTGCACCCTCC
Organism: Physeter macrocephalus; assembly: GCF_002837175.3. Classification (NCBI taxonomy): domain Eukaryota; kingdom Metazoa; phylum Chordata; class Mammalia; order Artiodactyla; family Physeteridae; genus Physeter; species Physeter macrocephalus. The sequence goes on along the minus strand of NC_041217.1, from coordinate 5,497,395 downwards.
CGGGCCTTGCTACAGCTCACCAGTACCTCCCAGAAAAGAGCATATACACTTGTCTACAGCCCTGACTTTTACAATTGTCACCTCCAAATTACCTGGTTTGGAGGTCAGTAAAGATAACAACAGTGGTCCCACCAGACTATATATATTTGCATACTTTAAAGCTGCTGCCTGAGAGTCTGGCTTCAAATCAGTCTGAAACTAGGGGCTGACTGAGATCCCTACCTTTGAACACTGATAGGGCTTAGCACAACCTCAAAAACTGGAACTTATCAAGAATAAACCACACTGCTTAAACAATCACAAAGATTTGAGAGACCACCAAGAGCTAGGGCAAGGTCAAACAATAATGTTCACTGCTTACACAATAGAACTCCTTCGAGACTGGGTGAGGTATCCTCTTTTGCCTAATACATAGAAACACAGAGAGGCAAGCAAAATGAGGAAACCGAGTAATATGTTTCAAAAGAAAGAGCAAGATTAAAAAAAAAATCCTTAATGAAATGGAGATAAGTAATTTACCTGATATATAGAGATCAAAATAATGGTCATAAAAATGCTCACCAAACTTGAGAGAAGAACAGATGAATACAGTGAGGACTTCAACAAAGAGACAGAAAATATAAGAAAGTACCAAAACAAAAGTCACAGAGCTGAAGAATACAATAACTGAACTGAAAAAATGCAGTAAAGGGGTTCAATAGAAGACTAGATCAAGCAGAAGAAAAAAACACCAAACTCAAAGACAGGATAATGGAATTCATTCAGTAAGAGCAGCAAAAAGAAAAAAAAAATGATGAAGAGTGAAGCCAGCTTAAGGGATTTATGGGACACCATCAAACAGACTAATATACACATGATAGGGATGACAAAAAAGGAAGAGAGAGAGAAAAGGGGCAGAAAGTTTATGCAAAGAAATAATGGCTGAAATTTTTCCTAACCTAGGGAAGGAAAAAAGACATCTAGGTCCAGGAAGACAAGAGAGTTACAAATAAGACAAACCCAGAGAGAGACACATTACAATAAAAATGTCAAAAGTTAAAGAGAGAATATTAAAAGCAGCAAGAGGAAAACAACTTTTTATGTACAAGGGAGCCTCCATAAAACTACCAGCTTATTTTCAAGAAGAAGCTTTGCAGACCAGAAGAGAGTGGCATGATAGATTCAAATTGCTGAAAAGAAAAATCTTCCAACCAAGAATACTCTGCTTGGCAAAGTTATCATTCAGAATCCAAGGGGAGACAAAGAATTTTCCAAACAAGCAAAAGCTAAAGGATTTTATCATCCCTAAACCACCCTTAAAAGAAATATTAAAGGGACTTCTTTAAGCTGAAAGGAAAAGGCACTAACTAGTAACAAGAAAACAAAAGAAAGTAAAAATCTCACTGGTAAAGGTAAATACACAGTAAAACTAGTGGACTGACCATTTATTAAGCTATTATTAAGGTTAAAAGAAAAAAGTAGTAAAATTAACTGTAACTACAATAATTAGTTATGACATACATAAACTTTTAAAAATGAAAAATATGCTATCAAAAACATAAAACATGGATGGCAGTGGTAAAAAATGTAGTTTTTAGAATATGTTCAAACCTAACTTGCTCTCAATTTAAAAGAGACTGCTATATATATAGGCTGTTATATGTGAACATCATGTTAATCACAAAGCAAAAACCTTCAGTAGGTACACAAAAATAATAAAGAAGAAATCTAAACATAACACTAAAAAAAGTCATCAAAGCACAAGGGAAAGGAGCAAGAGAAGAAAGGAACAGAGGCAAACTACAAAAATAGCCAGAAAATAAGTAATAAAATGGTAATAAGTATATACCTATCAATAATTACTTTAAATGTAAATAGAATAACTTCTCTAATAAAAATACATACAGGGGTTGAATGGATTAAAAAAAACTCATTTATATGTTGCCTCAAGAGACTTACTTCAAAAAAAAAAAAGAGACTTACTTCAAATGTTAAGGACACATACAGACAAAGTAAAGGGATGGAAAAGATATTCCATGAAAATTAAAATAAAAAGGAAGTTGGTGTAGCTATATTTATAACAAACAAAATAGACTTTAAAACAAAGACTGTAGTAAAAGACAAAGAAGGGTATTAGATAATGATAAAAATGTCAATCCAGCAGGATGATATAACATTTGTAAATAAATAAATATATATATATATATATATATATATATACCCAACTTAGGAGCACCTAAATATATAAAGCAAATATCAAGAGACCTAAAGGGAGAAATTGACTGCAACACCACATTTACATCAATGGATTGACCATTCAGAGAGAAAATAAAGAAACATTAGCCTTAAATGACACATTAGGGCTTCCCTGGTGGCGCAGTGGTTGCGCGTCCGCCTGCCAATACAGGGGAACCGGGTTCGTGCCCCGGTCTGGGAGGATCCCACATGCCGCGGAGCGGCTGGGCCCGTGAGCCATGGCCGCTGAGCCTGCGCGTCCGGAGCTGTGCTCCGCAACGGGAGAGGCCGCAACGGGGGGAGGCCCACATACCACAAAAAAAAAAAAAAAAAATGACACATTAGATCAGATGGATTTAATACACATATACAGGACATTCCATCCAAATTCAGCAGAATATACATGTTCAAGTGCACATGAACATTCTCCAAGATAGGCCACACATTAGATCACAAAACATATCAGAAGACTGAAACTATACCAATATACTATTTTTTCTGACCACATGGTATGAAACTAAAAATCAATTTTAGGAAGAAAACTGGATAAATCACAAATACATCAAAATAAAAAGACATGTTACTAACAACCAATGGGTCAAAAAAGAAATCAAAGAGGAAATAAAAAATTATTGTGAGACGAAAATGGCAACACAGCATTCCAAAACCTATGGAATGCAGCAAAAACTGTTCTAAGAGGGAAGATCATACAGGTACAGGGCTACCGCAAGGAACAAGAAAAAATCCAAATACACAATCTAACTTTATACCTAAAAGAACCAGAAAAAAAAAAATTGAAGGGAAACGTTAGTAAAAAGAGGGAAATAATAAAGATCAGAGTAGAAATAAATGAAAGAAAGACTTAGAAAACATTAGGAAAGATGAATAAAACTAAGAGCTGGTGCTTTGAAAAGATAAACAAAATTGACAAACCTTTCACTAGACTTAACTAAGAAAAAAAGGGAGCAGGCTCAAATAAATAAAACCTAAAATGAAAGAGGTATTACAAATGATACCACAGAAATACAAAAGATTGTAAGAGATTATTATGAACAATTATGTGCCAAACTGGACAACTTAGAAGAAATGAATAAATTCTTTGAAATATGCAATCTTCCAAGACTGAATCATATAGAAATAAAAAATCTGAATAGACTGACTACGAGTAAGGAGATCTAATTTGTAATTTAAAAATTCCTAACAAACAAAAGTCTACCACCAGCTGGCTATACTGATGAATTCTTCCAAATATTCAAAGAAGGTTTGAAACCTAGCTGGCTAAAATTCTTCCAAAAATTGAAGAGGAGGGAATGTTTCCAAACTCAATTTTAGAGGACTGAAACCCTGATAATGAAACCAGACAAGAAAACCACACAAAAAGAAAATTACAGGCTAATATCCCTGATAAATATTGATGCAAAAACCCTCAACAAAATATTAGAAAACCAATTTCGACAATACATTAAAAAGGATCATACATCATGATCAAGTGGGATTTATTCCAGAGATGCAGAGTGGATCAATATCTCATTAACATTAACCACATCAGGAGAGACCTTCAAGATGACAGAGGAGTAAGACGTGGAGATCACCTTCCTCTCCACAAATACATCAGAAATATATCTACATGTGGAACAACTCCTACAGAATACCTACTGAACGCTGGCAGAAGACCTCAGACTTCCCAAAATGCAGGAAACTCCCCACGTACCTGAGTAGGGCATAAGAAAAAAGAAAAAACATAGATAAAAGAATAGGGACAGGACCTGCACCAGTGAGAGGGAGCTGTGAAAGAGGAAAAGTTTCCACACACTAGGAAGCCCCTTCACTGGCGGAGACGAGGGGTGGCAGGGAGGAAGCTTCGGAGCCGTGGAGGAGAGCACAGCAACAGGGGTGCAAAGGGAAAAGTGGAGAGATTCCCGCACGGAGGATCGGTGCTGACCAGCACTCACCAACCCAAGGGGCTTGTCTGCTCACCCGCCGGGGTGGGCAGGGGCTGGGAGCTGAGGCTCCGGCTTCGGAGGTCAGATCCCAGGGAGAGGACTGGGGTTGGCGGCGTGAACACAGCCTGATGGGGGCTAGCGTGCCATGGCTGGCCGGGAGGGAGTCCGGGAAAAAGTCTGGAACTGCCTAAGAGGCAAGAGACCATTGTTCCAGGGTGTGCAAGGAGAGAAGATTCAGAGCACTACCTAAAAGAGTTCCAGAGACACTCGCAAGCTGCGGCTATCAGCTCAGACACCAGAGATGGGCATGAAATGCTAAGGCTGCTGCTGCAGCCACCAAAAAACCTGTGTGCAAGCACAGGTCACTCTCCACACCTCCCCTCCTGAGAGCCTGTGCAGCCCACCACTGCCAAGATCCCATGGTCCAGGGACAAATTCTTCCAGAGAAAACAGTGTGCCTCAGGCTGTTGCAACGTCATGCCAGCCTCTCTCCCCGCAGGCTTGCCCCACATTCCGTACCCCTACCTCCTGCTGGCCTGAGTGAGCCAGAGCCCCCTAATCAGCCACTCCTTTAACCCCCTCTTGCCTGGGTGAAGAACAGACACGAGAGGGGGACATACATGCAGAGGCGTGGCCAAATCCAAAGCTGAACCCTGGGAGTTGTGAGAAAAAAGAAGAGAAAGGGAAATCTCTCCCAGCAGCCTCAGGAGCAGCAGATTAAATCTCCACAATCAACTTGACATACCCTGCATCTGTGGAATACCTAAATAGACAACAAATCATTCCAAAATTGAGACGGTGGAATTTGGGAGCAACTGTAGACTTGGGGTTTGCTTTCTGCATCTAATTTCTTTCTGGTTTTATGTTTATCTTAGTTTACTATTTAGAGTTTATTATCATTGGTAGATTTGTTTAATGATTTGGTTGCTCTCTACCCTTTTCTGTTTATATATATATATATATATATATATATTTTTTTTTTTTTCCTTTTTCTCTTTTTGTGAGGGCATATGTGTATGCTTCTTTGTGTGATTGTGCCTGTATAGCTTTGTTTTACCATTTATCCTAGGGTTCTATGTGTCCATTTTTTTTGTTTGCTGGTTGATTTTAGTATACTTTTTAGCGCTTCTTATCACTGGTGGATTTGTTTTTTGGTTTCATTGCTCTCTTCTTTTATCTTTCTTTTTTTTTTCCTTTTTTAATACTTTTTAATTTTTTTATTTTTAATAATTTTTTTCATTTTTTATTTTAATAACATTATTTTATTTTATTCTATTTTATTTTTTACTTTCTTTATTTTTTTCTCACTTTTCTTCTGAGGCATGTGGCTGACAGGGTCTTGGTGATCCGGCCAGGTGTCAGGCCTGTGCCTCTAAGGTGGGAGAGCCGAGTTCAGGACATTGATCCACCAGACACCTCCACATAATATCAAAAGGCAAAAGCTCTCCCACAGATTTCCATCCCAATACTAAGACCAAGAAACACTCAACCACCAGCAACCTACAGTGTTGGACACCCTATGCCAAACAATTAGCAGTAAAAGAACACAACCCCACCCATTACCAGAGAGGCTGCCTAAAATCATAATAAGGCCACAGACACCCCAAAACACTCCACCGGAAGCGGTACTGCCCACCAGAAAGACAAGATCCAGCCTCATCCACCAGAACAAAGGCACAAGTCCACTCCACAAGGAAGCCTACACAACACACTGAACCAACCTTAGACACTGAGGGCAGACACCAAAAACAAGGGGAACTACGAACCTGCAGCCTGCAAAAACGAGACCTCAAACACAGTAAGTTAAGCAAAATGGGAAGACAGAGAAATATACAGCAGATGAAGGAGCAAGGTAAAAACCCACCAGACCTACCAAATGAAGAGGAAATAGGGAGTCTACCTGAAAAATAATTCAGAGTAATGATAGTAAAGATGATCTAAAGTCTTGGAAATAAAATGGAGAAAATACAAGAAACGTTTAACAAGGACCTAGAAGAACTAAAGAGCAAACAAACAATGATGAAAAACACAATAAATGAAATTAAAAATTCTCTAGAGAAAATCAACAGCAGAATAACTGAAGCAGAAGAATGGATAAGTAACCTGGAAGATAAAACAGTGGAAATAACTACTGCAGAGCAAAATAAAGAAAAAAGAATGAAAAGAATTGAGGACACTCTCAGAGACCTCTGGGACAACATGAAACGTACCAACATTCGAATTATAGAGGTAACAGAAGAAGAGAAAAAGACAGGGACTGAGAAAATATTTGAAGAGATTATAGTTGAAACTCCCCTAAAATGGGACAGGAAATAGTCAATCAAGCCCAGGAAGCACAGAGAGTCCCATACAGGACAAATCCAAGAAGAAACACAATATATTAAATACAAAGAAAACATTAAAAGCAGCAAGGGGAAAACAACAAATAACATACAAGAGAATCCCCATAAGGTTAACAGCTGATCTTTCAGCAGAAACTCTGCAAACCAGAAGGGAATGGAAGGACATA
>NC_041217.1:5489128-5490665 GCF_002837175.3 Physeter macrocephalus | reverse complement strand
AAATGGTAATAGGAACATACATATTGATAATTACCTTAAATGTAAATGGATTAAATGCTCCCACCAAAAGACACAGACTGGCTGAATGGATACAAAAACAAGACCCATATATATGCTGTCTACAAGAGACCCACTTCAGACCTAGGGACACATACAGACTGAAAGTGAGGGGATGGAAAAAGATATTCCATGCAAATGGAAATCAGAAGAAAGCTGGAGTAGCAATTCTCGTATCAGACAAAATAGACTTTAAAGTAAAAACTATAACAAGAGACAAAGAAGGACACTATATAATGATCAAGGGATCGATCCATGAAGAAGATATAACAATTGTAAATATTTATGCACCCAACATAGGAGCACCTCAATACATAAGGCAAATACTAACAGCCATAAAAGGGGAAATTGACAGTAACACAATCATAGTAGGGGACTTTAACACCCCACTTTCACCAATGGACAGATCATCCAAAATGAAAATAAATAAGGAAACAGAAGCTTTAAATGATACATTAAACAAGATGGGCTTAATTGACATTTATAGGACATTCCATCCAAAAACAACAGAATACACATTCTTCTCAAGTGCTCATGGAACATTATCCAGGATAGATCATATTGCAAGTCACAAATCAAGCCTTCATAAATTTAAGAAAATTGAAATCGTATCAAGTTTCTTTTCTGACCAGAACACTATGAAATTGGATATAAATTACAGGAAAAAATCTGTAAAAAATACAAGCGCATGGAGGCTAAACAATACACTACTTAATAACCAAGAGATCACTGAAGAAATCAAAGAGGAAATCAAAAAATACCTAGAGACAACTGACAATGAAAACACAATGACCCAAAACCTATGCGATGCAGCAAAAGCAGTTCTAAGAGGGAAGTTTACAGAAGGAAATAAAAAAATACCTAGAGACAACTGACAATGAAAACACAATGACCCAAAACCTATGCGATGCAGCAAAAGCAGTTCTAAGAGGGAAGTTTACAGCAATACAATCCTACCTTAAGAAACAAATATCTCAAATAAACAAGCTAACCCTACAACTAAAGCAATTAGAGAAAGAAGAACAAAAAAAACCCAAAGTTAGCAGAAGGAAAGAAACCATAAAGATCAGATCAGAAAAAAATGAAAAAGAAATGAAGGAAATGATAGCAAAGAACAATAAAACTAAAAGCTGGTTCTTTGAGAAGATAAACAAAACTGATAAACCATTAGCCAGACTTATCAAGAAAAAAAATGGAGGAGACTCAAATCCACAGAATAAGAAATGAAAGAGTAGAAGTAACAACTGACCCTGCAGAAATACAAAGGCTCATGAGCAATTAATACAGCAACTACATGCCAATAAAATGGACAAACTGGAAGAAATGGAAAAATTCTTAGAAACGTACAACCTTCCAAGACTGAACCAGGAAGAAATAGAAAATATAAACAGACCAATCACAAGCACTGAATTTGAAAACGTGATTAAAAATCTTCCAACAAACAAAAGCCCAGGACCAGATGGCTTCACAGGCGATTTCT
>NC_041217.1:5428776-5488886 GCF_002837175.3 Physeter macrocephalus | reverse complement strand
AAAAGTTTTTGACAAAATTCAACACCTATTTATGATAAAAAACCCTCCAGAAAGTAGGCATAGAGGGAACTTACCTCAACAAAATAAAGGCCATATATGACAAACCCATAGCCAACATCATTCTCCATGGTGAAAAACTGAAACCATTTCCTTTAAGATCAGGAACAAGACAAGGTTGCCCACTCTCATCACTATTGTTCAACATAGTTTTGGAAGTTTTAGTCACAACAATCAGAGAAGAAAAAGAAATAAAAGGAATCCAAATCGGAAAAGGGAAAGGAAAGCTGTCACTGTTTGCAGATAACATGATACTATACATAGAGAACCTAAAGATGTTACCATAAAACTACTAGAGCTAATCAATGAATTTGGTAAAGTAGCAGAATACAAAATTAATGCACAGAAATCTCTTGCATTCCTATACACTAATGATGAAAAATCTGAAAGAGAAATTAAGGAAACACTCCCATTTATCATTGCAACAAAAACAATAAAATACCTATGAATAAAACTACCTAAGGAGAAAAAAGACCTGTATGCAGAAAACTACAGGACACTGATGAAAGAAATTAAAGATGATACAAACAGATGGAGAGATATACCATGTTCTTGGATTGGAAGAATCAACATTGTGTAAATGACTACACTACCCAAAGTAATCTACAGATTCAATGCAATCCCTATCAAACTACCACTGGCATTTTTCACAGAACTAGAACAAAAAATATCACAATTTGTGTGGAAACACAAAAGACCCTGAATAACCAAAGCAATCTTGAGAAAGAAAAACTGAGGTGGAGAAATCAGGCTCCCTGACTTCAGACTATACTACAAAGCTCCAATAATCAAGACAGTATGGTACTGGCACAAGCAGAGAAATATAGATCAATGGAACAGGATACAAAGCCCAGAGATAAACCCACGCACATATGGTCACCTTATTTTTGATAAAGGAGGCAATAATATACAATGGAGAAAAGACAGCCTCTTCAGTAAGTGGTGCTGGGAAAACTGGACAGCTACATGTAAAGAATGAAATTACAACTGAAAAAGGATTAATCTCCAAAATATACAGGCAGCTCATGCAGCTCAATGTCAAAAAAACAGACAACCCAATCCAAAAATGGGCAGAAGACCTAAATAGACATTTCTCCAAAGAAGATATACAAGTTGCCAACAAACACATGAAAGAATGCTCAACATCACTGATCATTAGAGAAATGCAAATCAAAACTACCATGAGGTATCACCTCACACCAGTCAGAATGGCCATCATCAAAAAATCTACAAACAATAAATGTTGGAGAGGGTGTGGAGAAAAGGGATCGCTCTTGCACTGTTCATGGGAACGTAAACTGACACAGCCACTATGGAGAACATTATGAAGGTTCCTAAAAAAACTAATAATAGAACTACCATATGACCCAGCAATCCCACTGCTGGGCATATACCCTGAGAAAACTATAATTCAAAAAGAGTCATGTACCTCAATGTTCATTGCATCTCTATTTACAACAGCCTGGACATGGAAGCAACCTAAGTGTCCATCGACAGATGAATGGATAAACAAGATGTGGCACTTACATACAATGGAATATTACTCAGCCATAAAAAGAAACAAAATTGAGTTATTTGTAGTGAGGTTGATGGATCTAGAGTCTGTCATACAGAGTGAAGTAAGTCAGAAAGGGAAAAACAAATATCTTATGCTAACACATATATATGGAATCTAAAAAAAAAAATGGTTATGAAGAACCTAGGGGAAGGACAGGAATTAAGACGCAGATGTAGAGAATGGACTTGAGGACACAGAGAGGGGGAAGGGTAAGCTGGGACGAAGTGAGAGAGTAGAATGGACATATACACACTACCAAATGTAAAATAGATAGCTAGTGGGAAGCAGCTGCATCGCAGAGGGATATCAGCTCGGTGCTTTGTATCCACCTAGAGTGGTGGGATAGGGAGGGTGGGAGGGAGATGCAAGTTGAGGGGATTTGGGGAATATATGTATACGTATAGCTGATTCACTTTGTTATATAGCAGACACTAACACACCATTGTAAAGCAATTATACTCCAATAAAGATGTTAAAAAAAAAATTAACCACATTAACAAAATAGATGAAAATTATATAATCACCTCAATAGATGCAAAAAGGCATTGTTTAATTTTGATTCAACATCCACTTATGATTAAAAGCTCTCAGCTAAGTAGGTATAGAAGGAATGTACCTCAGCATCGTAAAGGTCATATACACCAACCTACAGCTAACAACATACTCAATGATGAAAAGTTGAAAGCTTTCCCTCTAAGATCAGGAACAAGACAAGAATGCCCACTCTTGCCTCTTTTATAAACATAGTATTGGAAGTCCTAGGCACAGCAGTTAGGCAAGGAAAAGATACAAAGTCATCCAAATTGGAAAGAACGAAGTAAAACTGGAATTATTTGCAGATGACATGAGACTACATATAGCAAACCCTAAAAACTCCACAAAAAAATATTAGAACTAATAAATGAATTCAGCAAAGTTGCAGGATACATAATCAATATACAGTCAACCCTCCTTATCCATGGGTTTTACATCTGTTGATTCAATCAACCATGGATCAAAAGTATTTGAAAAAAATTCCAGAAATTTCCAAAAATCAAAATTTGAATTTGCCACATGCTGGCAACTATTTACATAGCATTTATACTATATTCAGTATTATAAGCAATTTAGAGATGATATAAAGTATATGGAAGGATGTTCATGGGTTATACACAAATACTATGCCATTTCCCATAAGGGACTTGAGCATCCATGGATTTTGGTATCTGTGCAGGGGTCCTGGCACCAACTCGCTTTGGACACCTAGAATGACTGTACAGAAATTTGTGCATGTCTATGAATTATAATGAAATATCAGAAAGAGAAATTAAGAAAATAACCCCATTTACAATTGCATCAGAAAGAATAAAATATCTAGAAGTAAATTTTGCCAAGGAGGTGAAAGACCTGTACACTGAAATCTGTAAGACATTGATAAAAGATATTGAATAAGACACAAAGAAATGGAAAGCTATTCTGTACTCATGGATTGGAAGAATTAATATTGTTTAAATGTCCATACTACCCAAAGTGATCTAAAGATTCAATTCAATCTCTATCAAAATTCCAATGACATTTTTCACAGTACTAAAACAACCAATTTACAAATTTCTATGGAACTACAAAAGACTCTAAATAGCTGAGCATCTTGAGAAAGAAGAACAAACTTGGAGGAATCATGCTCCTTGATTTCAAACTATACTACAAAGCTATAGTAACCAAAATAGCATGGTATTGGAATAAAAAAGATACATAGATCAATGAAACAGAATATAGAGCCCAGAAATAAATGCACACATATATGGTCAAATAATTAATGACAAAGGAGCCATGAATATACAATGGGTAAAAGACAATCTTCAATAAATTGTTTTGGGAAAACAGGACACACATAAAAAATGAAAGACCATTCTCTTACACAATACATAAAAACTAATCCAAAATGGATTAAAGACTTGAATGTAAGACCTGAAACCTTAAGACTGCTAGCAGAAAACATACGTGGTAAGTCCCTTGACCTAGGCCTTGGTGATGATTTTTTGAATCTGACACCAAAAGCAAAGGCAACAAAAGCAAAAATAAACAAGTGGGACTATTTCAAACTAAAAAGTTTCTGCCACAGGAAAGGATACCATCAATAAAATGAAAAGGCAACCTAAAATGGGAAAAATATTTGCAAATCATATGTCTGATAAGGAGTTAATACCCCAAATAATAAAGAACTCATTCAACTCTACAGCAAAAAAAAAAAAAAATTGGAATAAAAATGGTCACAGGATCCAGATAGACATTTTTCCAAAGAAGACATACAGATGTCCAACTGGTACATGAAAATGTTCTCAACATTACTAATTATTAGGAAAATGAAAATCAAAATCACAATGAGATATCACCTCCCACCTGTTAGAATGGCCATTATTAAAAAGAAAAGAAATAAAAAATGTTGAAGAGGTTTCAGAGAAAAGGAAATCCTCTTACAGTATTGGTGAGAATGTAAGTTGGTACAACCACTATGGAAAACAGTAATGGTGGTTCCTCAAAACATTAAAAATAAAACTACCATATAATCCAGCTTTTCTACTTCTGGGTATTTATCCCCTAAAAATCCCCCCAAACTCTAATTCAAAAAGATACACACACACCCCTAAGTTCATTGCAGTAGTGTTTACAATAGCTAAGATATGGAAACAACCTAAGTGTTTATTGATGGATATATGAATAAAGAAGATGTGGTATGTATGTATATATACACACCCACAATGAAATGTGTTATTCAGCCATTAAAAAGAAGGAAATCTTGACATTTGTGACAACATGGTTGGATCTAGAGGGCATTATGCTAAGTAAAATAAGTCAGACAGAGAAAGACAAATACCATATGATTTCACTTATATGTAGAACATAAAAAAACAAAACATGCTAACAAAACAAAACTCATAGATTGTTGGTTATCAGAGGAAAAGGAAGAGAATGGGGTAAAATGGGTAAAGGGGATGGATTGTATGGTGACGTATGTTAACTAGACTTATGGTGGTGATCACTTTGTCGTGTATACAAAGATCAAATTATTATGTTGTACACCTGAAACTAATATAATGTTATTTTTACCAGTTTTACCTCAAAACTTGTAATACAATTTAAACTAATCAAAAGAATATTGTAGAAAATCAGACAAAGATACCTTACCATTCATTTCCTTGTGAAGGGTTTTCTAGTAGCACTCGGATTATGTACAAAAAGCAGCTTAATAATTTGAGAGAAAAATTGAACAGACGTATTCTTAGACCTTTAAACAAACAACAAAAATTGGATTTTCATTTGAACTCAGTCCACAAAAGACTAAAAAGAATTGTCAAAAATATCAGCTTTAAGTACAGCACTCAAATTGTGTTTAGAATCTACAATACCATAATTGCTTACCCACTCTGAAGTTCTAGGTGGCTAAATATTGAAACAAAAAATGAGAATGACAGAATGTATGAACCAGAAATGACAGTGAATATTATACACTAAGAGTAAATCTACGTTTGAGCATTCAGAAGCCACAAAAATCATGTCCAATCAAGATTGGTTCAAGTATGCTTAGAAGTTTAAGCATTTTATAGATCCATGAATTTTGGAAAAAATTTTAACTAGCCAGAAAATCTAGCTGCTTACAAATTCACAGGATAAGTTATAAATCTTGTATCTTCTGAGCACCTTGTAGGTTTGATTGTAGAGAAATTATAATCATGTATATAATTATGTATTATACATTTAATTAGTAATTATATAATTATAGAGAAATCCTAAGAGCATATGCTGGGAAATACACAAGCACACACACACACACATACACACACACACACACACACACACACACATGCAGACACATTTTTGAGACTCGACCAACTTTTTACTTTAGGTTTAAATACCAATGAAATCTTAAAAAAATTTTTTTGTGGGAATTGAGACTGCCATGTATGTATCTTTGAAACTGTGTCATTCACAGTTATGCAGCCTATAATACTTGATGATGAAGAAGAGTAATTAATATTAAGCAAAATGTGCTTAAAGTCTGATTAATAGAAGCATTACCTTTCCTGCAATTATCAGGTGGTAACTGATTCACAGATTGTGAATAAAATTTTGAGGTCTTCCTATAATTAATTCTCAATAAAATCTGGAAATGAAATGCCATTTTGTTTTTACTCTTCTATAAGTGAGTGTACCTGAGGTAAAATTTCTTAACAGTAAAAGGTTAATGCTTATTAATTGTGTAATTTTTCCTGGGTTTTCCTACTAAAATGCTAGGTACTTATGGGTTAGCTTCTTTATAAAGTCTTCTAAACTGTTAATGAAATTGCCCTGGTTTTATAGAACTGATCTCCTCAAATGACAGCTTAGTCAAACCTGGCTGTTGTTAAAGTATTCAAATAATACATCTATTCCTTCTGGCCTGGAGAAAGAAAATTTTTAGTAAAATTTTTTAAATGTTTAAAATAAAGGAAACCTTCTATGCAAGTGATGTGGCCTCTCCAGGTAACATCTATTGGTGGGGCCACCTTGGGAATTCAAAACAACTGGATTAGAGAAGCATTAGTTATTATTAGCCTAATCCTAAAACTAACCAGCCATTAAGATTCTCTAACCTGTGTGCCTTACAGATTGAAATATTCCCTGCAGTCAGTATTTGGGTAACTGCTCACAACTCAAGTTTCTCTCTATGAACGCTATAGAAGCACAGCTTACTTTAGACACCCCAGGAGGATTCAGAGGTCAAAATTCAAAGAGAGCAAAGTCTACACCAATCTAATGTAGACTTCTCCAATGCTTCTTGACATCTGAAGCAATAATCACATGAAAAAACTGCACATTGGTTCATTATTTATAGCTTTTTCAAAGTACATGGTACTAGGGGGAAGCAAGTATGACTGGCACTTCAACCCTGAACAGGCTTAGGAGGTCAGTGACTATGCTAATTTCATGCCTCCTTGAAGTGCCAATGTTTCCCAAGTTTTTTTGATGATAAGGATCACTGGGATGTTATATGCTGAGCTTATCTCTATACTTCCTGATTTTAAATCTCCCAGGGGAGGATGCTAGTAATCTGCACCTTTTGGAACACCCTACATGTTTCTTGTTATTAGGTGTGATGGGGAAACTCTTCCCGACTAAATCACTAAACCAGAAAATTATTCCGCATTATGGCCACTTGGAATCACCAGTCTTCTCAAAACAGGTTTTGGTATCCCTCACGGTTAAAATATGGGGAACCCTCACTTAAATGATTTTCCTCAAAGTTCCTACCAATCCAAATGGTCCACTCAGAAGTCTACTTACTGATGTGGGATTTCGAGAAGTAAAATAGTCAAGAAACCTAGACTTGATACCACCAGTAACATCTATTGTTTTCTAAACTTTAATGCCTGGCAGACAAGACTATCAATTTTACTTCTCTCTATAAAAGATATTTTGCAAAAGGATTGCAAAGCTGGAATTTTTTAAGGTAAACATATATACAAATACATAGACAGGGGAATAAAATGAAAGACTTACTTGATCTCTGGTTTTTGATAAAAAATAACTTTAGTCTCTCTTTAAATGTGTTTTCATTCATATAAAATTCAACTTGCACCCTGCAAACAAAAAATAAAAACATAATTAAAGACTAATATATAAGAAAATAAAAATAAATTATCTGATGTGATACATTGTATACTTTGAGTGAATCCCCACCACAGAAAAGGAGAATTGAGTAAAATGCTGATTTTTTATTTTTGAGAGAAGCAGTTACTTTCCAATTTTAAAGATATAGTCAGTTCAAATATCATATGTAGTTGCTTTGACTATTTGTATCAGTGGATATGATGAGTGGTATGGGTGATTCCAAACAGCAATAATGCAAAAGTCTTTCATATGTGTTTTTGGAATAATTTTTCATGAGTGTTTTCCTAATTCTTTTCCCTGTCATCAGAATCAACTGCATGCTTAAAAAATTCAGGTTGAACTAACCACTCCAGATCTACTGTATCTGAAACTTAAGGGACTGGGTCTGAAAATCTATTTTTAGCAAGTCTTCACTTTATCTTGAGACTATTTGGGACACGAAGTATGGAACACTTTACCTTTTTATTTATCTAGCTCATATTAAAATATATATGGATCAACAAAGGAGTGGTAGTGCAAGTGGAATGTTAAAGTCACCACAGAGAAGTTACAAACCAGACAAATCAATTAAGGGACCGAATATTCTACATTTAATCTACTATAAACTGATACCAACACTCTAAAACATAATAGCGTTCTAATAAATGCATTTGCTTTCTCCTTAAATTCTAGCAAACTTCTCTTATGTGATAGGGCTTAAATAATATTTTCAAAATACTGAGTGAAAAGAAACATTGTGTTCAGCGCATGGTGACTTGTGAATAATCATCATCTGAAATTTTCTTAAACAGTCTCAAACATATTTATTATAGGTTAGGATTCCAAAAAATTAAGAAAACATTTTAATGCTTACACAAAGAACAAAGACATAATTTCATTTTTCCTTATGTGACAAAATTTTGATAATGTAATCTATATAAATGAGATAGTTTTTTGTTTGTTTTCTGTTTTGCAGGAGTACACAAAAGAGATAAAACTGGAGAAAAAATAATTGACATGTACTACAGACATATTTCACTCCTAAATTCTAAGCTGCATGTTCAAGAAGATCCATGAATATTTTAAAAGCAATCTCTTAGGCCATAAAAACAAAAGGGCTTTTGTTATCAATTGCAAAACAAGTTTTATCTGTTAATCCTTCTAGAAGACTTGAATTGCTCTTTTTCTCTTATTCCTAAAGAAAATATCCTCACCCCTAAACATTTTTCTTTTCTTTGCATCATTTTGTCATTTATTGTCCTCTTTTTTACTTTATATGTAAAAATCACAAAAATCAACACATAAATCATGATTCTTCACATGTTAATTTCTTTAGCAAGAAGCCATGAGAATTGCAACAATATCTTCTAGCAGAACACCTCTATATGCATGCCTGTGTGCATGCACACACCATTTCACATATACGCAAACCTTCACACTCACATGCTATAAAAGCACATGCACACACATGCAGTCCCACAGCTCCACTAGTATCTTGGAAAGCCATGATTGGCTCTGCTTCCCTTGTTTATCAAATGAAAAGGACTTTATTGTAAATAAAGCAACTGTTACACTGATATGAAGCTAAATTAGTCCATATTTGCTATGGATACAAAAGCAAATTTGAGAGGACATATGGCTACTACACAAGTAATAAAGCAAAGGCCATGTAGATTTGCTTCCTAGAATTATCCAATTTATAAAAATATGAGTCCATTCTTCAGTTAATTTCAGGAGTGCAGTACTGGGTATATAATAGAGGTGCATTTTTCAACTAAAATGAGATCATCTAAAGCCTGAAGCAAAAAATGAGGGATCTGGAAATTATTTCATTGGATGACAAGCTTAAGGAACTGGAAATGTTTAACCTAAATATGAAGAATACGCACTAACAAAATAGCTGTCTTTAAATACTGAAGTGACCATCACTATTAAAATGAGATGATTCATAATATGATGCTCTATTGTATAGGCTTATAGAAAAATATGAGAATTATGAATGATATTACCCGATTTTGAAATGGCCATCATTATAAAGTGGAGAGCTCGCCAATCCATATAAATGTGCCAAAGACTAGATAAGAGCTGGCAACTGACTGGATTTTTTTCCTGAGGTAAAAACAATTTTGCATGGTGTGAGGTCTCTCATTAAATGACTTCAAAATTCCAACTTATTTATAATATCGTGTGAAGTAAAACTCTTTTCTTTAAATTAATTAATTAATTAATTTTTTTTGGCTGTGTTGGGTCTTTGTTGTTGTGTGCTGGCTTTCTCTAGTTGCGGCGAGCGGGGGCTAATCTTCATTGTGGTGTGTGGGCTTCTCATTGTGGCGGCTTCTCTTGTTGCGGAGCACGGGCTCTAGGCGCGTGGGCTCAGTAGTTGTGGCACATGGGCTCAGCAGTTGTGACTTGCAGGCTCTAGAGCATAGGTTCGGTAGTTGTGGCGCACGGGCTTAGTTGCCCCACTGCATGTGGGATCTTCCCGGACTAGGGCTCGAACCCGTGTCCCCTGTATTGGCAGGCGGATTCTTAACCACTGGGCCACCAGGGAAGCCCCCAAATCTTAATTAATCTAGCAATCTCTCCAAGTCAATATCACTGAGGACCATGGATGATATTAAAGCATAAATTTATACAAATGCTTTTCACAGCTAAAATGAAAAAAACAAACCAAAAACAAGCACAATGCTTTTTGACCCATGTCTTCTATAAGGCACAAAAAATGTCCTTTGGGTTTACTATATATAATATGGAGTGGATTTTTCTTTTATTTGATCCAATGGCAACTCTTTGGGAATCAAGGCCACTTAGTGTACTGTACACTTTCGGGAACTCTCCAGCACCATAAAGTTCTCTAGTACTCAGGGATTTAGGACAGAGTTTACTTTTTATCTTTCCCAATTTTTTTCATGATTTTAGTTGATTTTAAATATCCTCTTAGTATTTCCCTTTCCAGATTTAAATGTGCTTTTCCTTCCTTCCTTCCTCCTTTTCTTCCCTCCTTCCTCCCTTCCTCTCTTCTGATCGTCCTCTCTTCTTTCCTTCTTCTCTTCCTTCCTTCCTTCCTCTTTTATTGCCTGCCTCCTCCCATCTAACTTTATCTGACTTTACCTCCATCCAGGAGGTCATTTTAGTGGACTCAAACTATATGGTTTTGAACAATACACCAGGGCAAATCTGCCCTCATCACTCCTTAAAATGTCATTTTTCCACATGTTTATATACTCAAAATAAAATTAAGATCATTTTGTCCCATTTATCCCAATATAATAGTGGAAATGGGAGTATTTAATAAAAAATAAAGTGGGGTTGCAATCCTTATTAGGCCATATCTGTTCTTACTGACATATGTTACCATTGGTTAACAACATTATTTTTATGTTGGTCAACAATGTTTTATTTTTTTATTTGGGCAGATCCTATAATTTTGTTTGCTATTCTAAAAGTGTTTTGT
Source organism: Physeter macrocephalus (assembly GCF_002837175.3). Lineage (NCBI taxonomy): Eukaryota > Metazoa > Chordata > Mammalia > Artiodactyla > Physeteridae > Physeter > Physeter macrocephalus. The sequence goes on along the minus strand of NC_041217.1, from coordinate 5,478,210 downwards.
CCCAACCTTTAACTTTTGTTTTTGATACTGTAATTGACTACCATGTTGAACTCTCTCATAGGTAGTGATATTTTTCAGGTTTATTTTCTGAGTTTTCTAGGCAGACAATCATGTCATCTGGAAATCTCCAATATTTGTATTCCCATTTTATTGTTCTTGTCTTATTACATTGACTAGAACTTTTTGATGAAAAAAAGAATAATCAAATAACCATGGTGTGCATTCTTAGAAGGCTTCTAGTGCTTTAGCAGTAATTATATTGTTGACCATGAGATTGCAATAAATACTTATGTTTTACTAAAACTCATAACAGGAATGAATGAATGTTGATGTTAAAAAAAACCTATCTTGATTCTATTAGTTGATGGTACATTTTTGTTTTTCTCTTGATTTACTGATTTGGTAAATTATTTTAATAGTTTTTCTATTAGGCAATTATTTTTTTCAATTGTGGAATAAGTTGTTTTTGTAATAGTGAACTATTCATGTAATTTACTGCTGGATTCATTTTCCTATATTTTAGGAGCTTTTCTTCTATGCTCATAACTAAGATTGATGTGCTATTACCTTTAGATTATTCTAATATTGTGAAATACGGACTGAAAAACTCTCCAGATATTTTATGCTCTGGAACAATTTTAAGTATATAGAGATTTTTTTGTATAACCATCATCAATTTGTCTTAACACTATCAACTGCCTTAATACTGATTTAAATGTCTTATTTTTTTCCCATTTTCCATTGCTCTGGTTACTTGAATTTAGCATAAAAATTATGCAGGATCTTGTTAAAAGGCAATTTCCTTGTTTCAGTCTTAAAATTCTTGTTTACTTTCTTTAAAATACCAAAAATAATTCTGACCCAGGTTGTCAGTGCACCATTCTTTCAGAAACACTTTTTTTTTTTTGCTCTAATAATGCCTTGGACTCTGCTTAGGATGCCAAAGTTTTGCAGATATTCTCTTTTGGAAATTATGCTACATACAGATCATTACCAAAGGAAAATTCTTCCTCTGTGTCCACTTGGTGCTTTTCCCTTCCTGCCTTCCTCTGATGCTGTGATATTGGTTATGGAGTCCAGGTACCAGTTTTTCTATTACTACACTCATTCAAACAAGGCAATATCTACCTGGACTTTCTGGTCTAACTGGTGTTCTTCCCTTCCAATCATTCTCTATGATGGTGACAGTAGCACTTCTTAGTCATATGAAGTAAGTCCATTAGATTGTAAGCTCCATGAGGGTGGGGACCATATTGTTCATGCTTATGTCTTAAGTATCTCTTAAGTTACTTGAGACCTATTAGGGACCTATTCCTGTTCAATGCTTGAATGAAGGTCCCCAGTTCTTTCTTTGGAACAAACCTTAAGGACTCTGAGTCGATAGTGTAGTGGAATAGATAAAGTCATCTTCCTTTCCTTAGGTTATAACTATTTTGAGGATGCAAAACTTGGGTTTGTGGTGAGCTGAATCCTCGTAAGCTCTTATTCCAACTTGGTCTACCTTGTAATTAACGATCATCCCCTGCAGGTTTTTTTTTTTTTTTCAATTTTATTAATTTGGATGTGTTTGTTTATTTGTACCATCTCCCCATGATTTAATGAACATTTAGAAAAAAATCTACTACTGTTGATTGATTTAATTTTTACAGTGTTGCTATGACTTGGGTAAGGCGGCCATCAACTTTATTTTATAGAGGAAAAAATTTAATTCAAATAATTTTAGCTACTTGCCCTAATTTATAGCTAGTACTGAGACAGAATTGGGACACTGGTCTTTCTGTTACTACTTCTTACTTCCTGCCTCCTCATCAAGTTAGTTCTTCATTATTAGGAGAGTTCTAGGTCACCTGCAAGGTGTTACAAAAGAGCACTGCAAACACCAAACCCACACGGGGTACTGAGAAGTGTTTGTTTAATACTGCCCTTTGATTATTGACTCGAAACCAGGTTCCTATCCATTTCCAAATATTCACTCTTAACTTCAGGTAACTAAATTATTTAACAGAGCGACCATTCAAGTGGAACCTTGTAAAAAAATAAATTTAAAAATAAGCCTACCATTAATTTTTCATTTTAAAAAATTGGTTTCACCAGTTCATGCTCAAGTGCTTCCGAAGGCCTTCTACCTGGCTTCCAATCTTTACTACATGCACAAAAAATAACCTCACTTTAAATACTTTGGAGTCCCTCCTAAAACATTTCCCAACATCTTTTGACCCATCTTATTCTTTTCATAATTATGCAAGCCTAACTTTCCCACCTCTTTTAGTTAGTAACATCTTATAAGGAGGCAGAGATTAATTCTGGAGACTTTCAATAACATTCTCTGCATTTTAAAAATAAGATTTAAAATAATGTCATTTTCAGAAATGGAAACCAGCTATTATTATATGCATATGTATGTATATATATACATATATACATATATATGTGCTTAAATAGATATATGTTTATATATAGTACATGTACATACATATGTGTTTAAATAGATATGTATTTTTATATAGTGATGATAAATAGATAGATAGATAGATGGATGTAATGGTAATGAGGAAAGATCCTGGGGTGCTAATCACCACTCATCAATTTTCTTTCACTCTGGATAATGCGGATACCCCTCAAGAATAGCATTTATGCTTTCGTCACTCCTTGGTAATCACAGCTTGCTGGTAGCTGGAAATACACAGTATTGTGGTTTCCATGGGAAAACAATTTAGAAGTCCACCCAGGAGTACTTTTTTATTCAAGTCTCTCTTCAGTTTGAAAACTCATGTCCTCATGTCAACGTTCATTTTCAGGACCTACTCTGTGTACTTCCCCATTTTTCTAAAAATAATTAAATTTAAGCAATCCCAATTTAACTTAAACCTATGCACAGGAAGCAAAACATAAAGAAAGCTAGGATAAGTATTTAGCTTTTTTCATCCTGAGATTGCAAAGAGATTTTGCTTCTTCATACCCTGGCCCAACTGCATGGTGAGGGGCAGGTCTGGATCAAGTAGGTATATATACATACGCATACAGGGTATAAAGATATATATATATACACAAATATATGAACATGCATAAATGTAAACATATGTTCATAAATATAAAGCTGTTAGCCACAGGAAGGCAGATAAGCTTACTTAATAACGACTACAGGTAGCATGGCCTCACCACAAGCCTAACGGCCTCCCAATCAAAACTCATAACAACTACAACATGTAAATCCTCTTTGCTTTTTCTGTATGCATATAAGATAAGAAGAGGTAGAAGACACCATGTAATTTCCAACTCAGATTGGACTCTTGCACCAGTCATTTTAAAGCCTTGAAGGAAAAATATAACGATGCTCCCACAGCCCAGGATTGCTAGGAATGGGCAGCATGATTAAATAGCAAAGCCCAGTTTGGGAAGAAATGTGTGTGTTTTGGGGGAGGGAGCTATTGGGTCTCAAATAGTCAGGGCATGGCCAACAGATACTAGTTGTAAGTATGAAACTGGAAATTACACAAAGACTTCCATGTGCAATGAAAGAAGCACCTTTTAGTTTTATTGAATTCTTTGCACCAATGTCATAAGATTTTTAAATCAGTTCTGCAAGCCCTCTCCCATTCTGCGCCTCAAAAGTCATAGATCAGTAATAGGCACAGCTCACTGGGGACACACATTTCTTTAGGATTTACTTTATTACTTAATATTCTTACTTAAGCAGCATATGATTTTAATAGATAAATCATACTGGGTCGAATACAGTTAAAGACACGGTCCCACAATTTGGAGAAAGAGGGGGAAACAGTCACAAATAGAATTTCACTCAATAAATATTACAATAAATCTAATGGGTTTTCTAGAGAAACTGAATTTTTCCCCACAACAGTTTGTTGGTATGTTTATTTATTTGTTTATTTTGTAGTGTAGTATAAGAGCTAAGAGGGATAAGAGTACAGACTTTGGAATCAGATGATATGCATCTGATTATCAGATTTCCTAACTTGTATTCTCTGTAAAATGTGGGTATTATTTCCATTAACAGGTTATGAAAATTAAAGAAGATACTTTCTATGTGAGACAAACAACTTGACAATGGCAAATAACTTTTTTCTGGTATGTTGGTAGTTTAAAAATGTTCCTAGAATAAACACTTATAAAGGGAAAAACAAAAACTGTGGATCACTGATGCCAATCTGATGTAGTTGATTCCTCCAAGATATATTTGCTGAGGAAAAATCAGGATATAAGGCAATAAATAACTTCACTGTTTACTCCAGAAAACTCCTACAGATCAATTTATTGGGGACAATAGTCCATTTACCTAGGCAAACACATCACTTATTTATAAGACATTAAGACTTGCATTGTCTTGTTACTTATTACTCATTAAGAGTTCAAAACCCTCACTTTGCTGTGTCCGCCAATGCTAAGTGACTTATCCTTTTTCACCATGAAAGATCCCTCTTACACCACTTGAGCCCTTTTTCCAAAGCCTAATAAATATCTCACTTCTAATATCATCTTCTGAAGCATTGCTAATGCTTACTCACTAACTTCAGGGAGTTTAAATAAACTTAGTTTTGCTTCATTTACAAGCATCTGGTGACATGTCAATTATTTAAACAACAGTATAAAGGAAATTATCCTACATCTGCTGATTTATAACATAATTATTTTTACTCAATCATAGAAGATGCAGGCCTAGATTGTCATTTTTAACACTGCATGGTATTCTTCTATATATTCCTCTATGTTAACAACGCACCATTTTTTCACAATTCTCTTACATACATAAATGGATTTTTAGGTTTTGTTGGTTTATTATGAAAAAAATAAGAAAAAAAGCATGCACTTTTCTAATAAATAATAAATATATTGTCTATATTTTTACTAAATAACATAAAATCTAAATGTCAAATCAATTTAAACCTATGTATATGACAAATAACATAGCAGTAATCTAAAAATCTGGTTATCATATTATTTTAACAGTCAAATAAGTTTCTCTCAGAGTACCTTCCCAATACTTTTTTCCCAAACTGTCCAAGAAGGTAGCCAATGATACAGTTAAAATGTGAAACTGTTACACTACAGAAACATTTGCTGTCAGTTTTGTCAGGAAAATTATCCAAAACTTGGAAGTAGGCAAAAGAGATTACTAGATGTTCTTTTAATAAAATGCTGGCCTTGACTTTGTATTTTCTGTGCATTTTTACAACTGTGGAGGAACAGACCTTAGTGAGCAAAGCTGTGTCAAGTAGACACGCAAAGAATCTCCACCCAACAAAAGAGAAAGCTCCAAAGGTTAATGCACATGGCCCTGTAGGACTTCTGGAGGTGGGGCTGCTAACCCAACCACCTTATTCTGACATTGCCTGGAAATACCTAGCTTCTTCAATACTCTACCAGTTTTAAATTGGTACTGTTTCCCTCCTTAATCAATGAGTTGAATATAAGTTTTGACAAGTTTTCATTTCATATTTGGATGAGGGACATGATCTTTTAACCTTTTGAAAACTGTACTCTAACAGTTCCTCCTCTAATAAGGGCTTCTTATTAATTACCAGCATAATTTAAGTTGTCCCAAATGCTTTGGAAAACAATTTGGTATTTATATTATAAAATAAACCAAAGGTTCTATAAAATTCCAATCAAAATCACATAGGCAATGTTGTGAAACTTGATAAGCTGATTCTATAGAGGGTGAAAGATTAAACTAAATAAGACATTTGTGAAGAAGAATAAAGAGTAGATATTTTCCCTACCTGATATCAAGACTTATGATCCTACAGTAATTAAAAGATTATAAGTATGGCACAGAGAAAGAAAAATTGATTAGTGGAATAAAACAGTCAAGAAATTGACTCATGCATATATTGAATATTATTATGTAACAAAAAGAGTATGACAGGTCAATAGGAAAAAGAGGAACTTTCAATAAATTGATTTTTAAAATAGTTATCCAAATAGGAAAAAAAATGAAATTGGACACCTATCTCACACCATATGGATTAAATCACCTTTACATAGATTAAGGAAACTTTTAAACTCTTATTAAAAAATAATGGTGAATACTTTTTTTGACATTTGAATAGTCAAACAGTACTTTAGATAGAAAAAGAAAAAAAAGAAAATTATAAAAGAGGTTTTGCCTGGAAACATAGTATAAATCAATAAATAACTGATGGGCTTAGGAAATTCCCATAGCTCAATTTATAAATTTTAAATTTAAATTTTAAGGACAGTGGAAAGCAAGCTCACAACTGGGAGAAGATATGTGGATACAAAGCCAGTAAAACTTAAATATCAAAAGTATATAAAGGATTCCTAAAACACTAAGAAAATAACAAACATGTAGCCAAAAGATGTGAAATGGCATCTAACATAAGAGGAACTATATTGGCTAATAAACCAAGGAGGAAATGTTCAACCTTATCAGTACTCAGGAAAATGCAAATAAGAGTCTATTGAGATAATATTTTATATCCGTTTAATTGGGAAAAAATCAAGGAGCATAATAATGCCAAATGTTGGAGAGAAGGTAGATCAAAGGATTTCTTAATTGTGGATGGAGTATAAATTGGTGCAATCACTTTTGTAAACAATTTGGCCTTATCTAATAAAATTGAATATTCACATATTTACAATTCAACCATTCCACTCCTAGATAAATGCCAGAGAGAAACTTACACACTTGCATGAGGATGCATGTACAAGAATGTTCCAAAAAGCACTGTTCATGAAAGCACAGAGAAAAATCAGAAGTAACTCAAATATCCACTTACAGGGAAATAGGCAAATCTGGCACATTTTTACAATGGAGTATTGCAGTAAAAATTAATGAAGTATGCAATAATATGAATGGATCTTGGTAACCAGATGTTGAATGAAAGATGCAAGTCTGAGACGACTACATGTAGCATGGTGCCCACTTTGTCAAGTCCAAGAGTATCTAAAACCAAACAATAACTTGTTGAGGGATACACATAACATCTGTTAAACTATATTTGTTAAAAGGAAAAGAAAAGCCAAAATAAGGAGAGTGATGACTTCTAGGAGGGAGCAGGGAAGACAGTGGAGGAATGCAGAGCTAGTTGTAAGTTATTAATAAACTATTAGTTCCTTGAATGTCCATAGGTATCTATATATTAATAAATTATGAATAAATGAAGGAAAGAATGAATGAATGAAATGAGAGTGTGTCCATAGCACAATATGGGGTGTTACACAAACTAAAAATTACAACTAAATTCTGGGGATACAAAAAAATTCTTAAATATGTTACATTTATAAAAACTGGGGGTGAGAGGAACTCTGGGGTGCTACGTGAGAAATAATTTCCATACTCTACCAAAAAAGTAGATGACTCAAATCTATAACACAAGAAGGAATTTGTTACGGAGTCAGAGTGAATAGGGTTGGCAAGCTTGGACGGAAGGAGAGAGACACACTCAAGGCCTTTTCTGAAATAAGAAATGGCAGGTACAAAGGGGAAAAAAAATGTGAGAAAAAGTATAGTACACTTATGGAATTAAAAGGAGTTAAAATGGCTAGAGCACAGGAAGTGTATCAGGTAATAGCAATATAGGAAAGCAGAGAGGTAGAGAAGAAGCCAGATAATCAAAAGAACTTGAATAGAAGCCAAGAAATGTGTTAATAAACAGTGACAATAACATGGAGGAGCTACTTACTGAAAATACCCAAGCACTACACTGAACATACAGATGTATTACCTGATTTAATTATCAAGACATACCCTTAATGGGTACTATTACTATTTCCATTTTACAGATTAGGAGACAGAGGCATTGGCCCAAAATCACACAAATCCTAAATGGTGGACCTAGCATTCACAACCAGGCAGTCTAACTCCCATACGCCTAAGCCCGATGATATATAAGCTTTAACCAAGAAAGAAAAATCATGGTATATAAATCAAATTTATTTTTCTTTTTGCTATTTTTTACTGAGATATAATGGACATGTAACCTTATATTAGTTTCAGGGGTACAACATAATGATTTGATATTTGTATACACGGTGAAGTGATCACCACAATCTAGTCAACATCCATCACCACACGCAGTTACAATTTTTTGTGTGTGATGAGAACTTTTAAGATCTACTATCTTAGCAACTTTTAAATATGCTACACAGTATTTTAAACTACAGTCACCATGTTGTACATTACATGCCCAGGACATTTACTTTATAGCTGGAGGTCTGTACTTTGACCATCTCCACCCCAAATTTACTTTTTATTTTTTAAGTTATTGTATTTTTTTCTGATTACAAAATATAGTAAAACGGATTATAAAATATACAACCATAGCTGATAGACATTTTTGGAATTTATTGGATTAAATTTTATTTACACAAGAAATACTGCCTAAAAATTTCACCTTCAACTATTTTAGTTTAGTAAATAAATATTATTCCTAAGACTGTATCATGATTAAGTACCATATAACTGAATATGGTAGACGTGGAATTTTGGCACCCAGACCCCTCTCCTTCAATGATAGCTGGATAATTGCTAGCTCTGAGCTGCTACAGGCTCTGCCTCGGTTGCAATGAGCCAGCCTACCTGAGATCACACCTTTCACAACCCAAACTCCTATCAGGGTCTGCTTCCAGAGAATCCAATCAGAGACACTGGCAATTACTTTAGATAGATTGTCTATGAGTTTGACGGCAACTCAACTTGATCAAAAAGCAAGCAACGGATTGTGATTAAATTGGCAACATATAGATAACAGCAAACTGCTTTATCACAAAAAAAGACTTCAAAGTAACTCAGGATTTTGCTTCTGACAATATGGTAAAACTTATTCCATAAACTCTTCCCAAATGAAATACCTTGAAAAGTTAAATAAATTATTAAACGCACACACGCACACACACACACCACACACCACACACCACTGTTTTAACATGTATGTCTTAGCTAGTAGGAAAGTAAGGGAAACCCCTAGAAGCCAGAAAAGACAAGAAATTAAGAAACCAGAGATATAAGTTAGCATTAAATCTGCTGTTCACCCTGGTGATTTCTGCCAATTTTTTATGATATGGAGTTTCTATTTTGACAGACAGGAGACCTGGCAAAAAAATCTCTCACAGAAATCCCCTAGAAAGAACCAGGGTTATTGAAAAGGAAATGTACATCATCAGTGCATGAACTAAGGAAAATCCCTTACAGCAGAAGAAGATGTGAATGCACTTAGCCGTCTTGGCCATGCATTGATCCGTATTGAAAGAAATAGACACTGAGACTTGCTGTATTCATTTTCTAGGGCGCCATTACAAAATACCCGGGTGACTTAAACAACAGAAATTTATTTTCTCATAGTTCTGGAGGCTGGAAGTCCAAGATCAAGGTGCCAGCGGGTTGATTTCTCCTGAGGACTTTCTCCTTGGCTGGCAGAGGGCACCTTCTGACTGTGTCCTCACGGGATCTTCCCTCTGAGTTCAAGCATCCGTGGTGTCTCTGTGGAGCAAATTTCCCCTTTTTACAAGGACACCAGTCAGATTGGATTAGGGCCCATCCTGATGGCCTCATTTTAACTTAATTACCCCTTTAAAGGCCCTGTCTCCAAATGCAGTCATGTTCTGAGGTACTGAGGATTAGGGCTTCAACATAACGAATGTTGTAGGGCACAGTTCAGCCCATAACACTTACAGACAATAAACCTAAAATCATTGGCTCCAATTCCTCACCTCTTGTTCTTTCTTAAGCCTATTCCACTTCTCCACCAAATCTGCAATCATCAAGGTCACCAGTGACCTCTACGTGGCACGATGCAGAAATCAGGTCATCTTACCTATCCTATCAGCATTGGGCATAGTCGATCGCTTCCTCATCCTTGAATCCCTTTCTTCACTCTATTCTCTTGGTTTTCTTCCACCTTACAGTTTACTCCTCTTGGGTATCCTTGGCTCATTCATTCCCTTCTGTCCTTAAAAACCATCCTTTGGCAGCTATACTCAACGAGTAATGAATCTCTATGCCCAAGTTTGCCAAATTTATATATCCCGCCCACTCCTCTCTCCTAAACTCATACATTCAAATTCAACTGCCTACTCAACTTTTCTACTGGGGTCTCTAGTGGACGTCTCCAACTTGGCATAACCAAGACCTAAATTTCTGATTTTTTCCCCTGAAATCTTCTCCCAATCTGAGCTGATGCTAAATCCATGCTTCTAGTGGTACACACAAAAGTCATGTAGTTATACCCGAATCCTCTTTTCACTTGAGCACATATTAATATTATTCTCCAGAGTTCTTTGAGCAGTACAAATCTTTTAGCAGAATAAGAAAGAAGAAACTTTAAAAAAAAAACGCTTATCATCAACATGTTTGGTCAACACCAGCTTGCAAGAATGACCTAAAGATATTTAAACCTGCCTGCAGGTTAAAATTGATTTTCAAGGCAAGGTATGGAAAAACAAAGTGAAACAAAACTTCAAGTGATAAATACAAATATTGAACCCAAATGGAAACTTCCTCCATGTATCAATCTAGAAAAATAGGTGCAAAATATTTCACATCACTGAAAGAACTGTGATGTGCAAAGTCTTCTATTCTGAGGCATGACCTTTAATTAGATACCACTGCAAAAACTGCCAGATTAGATACCTAGGGATGTATAGTGACACAGAGGGAAGTATTGGAGAGGAAATAACCACCCACTTTCTTCTTCCCATCACCTTATTGTGTCTGAGAAAAGAGATACTCTGATCTACCTGCTAATTTTCCCTATGCTATCTCCTCGCTCCCCCCAATTAATTCCAATTCTATCATCCAGAGTTCTATAAAAATTCAGGATTAGTTTGAGGGTAAAATTTGTCATCGCACAGTTTCTTAAAGCCTCGTTAAATCGCAAGCTCCACTAGAGCGATACTTATCAGCTTTTGCTTATAACTGTTTGCCCAGGGCCTAGAATATAGTGGATGTTCACTAATATATATGGAATTAAAAATTATTTGGCAGTAGTTGCTTCTGACACCACGTTAGCATCCAAACTTGACAACTATCAGCATGCAGAGGCTGGCAATCTGTGGCTACTGCCATCTGGCATCTATGCTGGGCAACAAGAACTCCCAAGTTACCTTGCTCCAAAAGGAAGAACACATTTGTCAGTTTGCAAATGCATGCTTCTGATTTGCTGTGGATAATATGGACACTCTAGCATGCCATAGTCACTCTTTACTTTCTCAACCAGACTTAATTATCATACGAGTTACTGGGCTCTTAAATTTGTGGGTCCACTACTTTTCAATAAAAAATATTCAGCTGGATCTTAAGAAAAATGAACAACTCAAACTAATTAAGCTTTCTTTTGCCTTCCTTCTCGGCCTTGCTCTGCTTCCTTCAGGTCTCATTTCAGATGCCACCTGAACCTCCTTCCTCACCAAAGTCTTTAAGTGACACACATGTATTTTTGCTTAGCGCACTCAATTCCTTTGACCATAGTGCTTATTATAATGTATCAGAATGATCTTTTTAAGGGTGTCTATCCATCGAATAAACCTTACAGAGCACAAAACTAGTTCTATGGCATAGATAGAACACAGAAATGTAAAAGAAGGAAAAAGTTAACTTTTAAACAATATTTACATAATTAGAAATTTGGTACATTTACATTTTGAAAATGTATACCCTCCTTGAGCAAAGCAGAAACAGCTTAGCTTAGTGCTTTGCAAGAATAAAGAGCAAAAATAGACTGAAATAGACAGGAAGCTACCAAGTACCAGATGGAATGCATCATTAATAACATCGAACTATAAGCCTCATCAAGAGTTGATTTGAGGGCACGTTTCTTGCTGTGTGTCCCTCCAAAGCTGCTAGTAATGGCTTTGCTAGGCTCTAAAATTGTGAGTGCAGGAACTGTGTCTATTTTGTTTATTTTGATTGTGTTCTCAGAAGCTAACACAGTGCCAGGTACACATAATAGGTACTCAATATATTTGCTGAGTGTTGAATGAATTTTGCTATAAAAGTTTGCTTTTTGCTCATTATTATTTACATTCTTATCTACCAAATCATATTGTCAATTTAAAATCTCTTCTGAATATGCTTTTAATTTTCCATCATCCTTCCTTTATACATTCTGATGTGGAGGCATATTTGAAATTTCCACCCAGTATTTCCTTCAACCTTCACTCCTCAATATTTTCTTCTCTGTGGGAGAAGTACTATTGAAAATACATATGTTTTTCTTTCTGATACTTTCAGAATAACTATTGCACTTCACAAAAATTACTGATAAAATGTGGCTAAAAATGTGTACCATGTGAACATTGACTTATATATTTACTTAAATATTTAAATAAGTACATGTACAGTATTTGAATAGTAATTTACATATTTAAATAACTAATCAGTGGCATCTCTATATTTATATAAAAATATTAGATAGTTGATTTCCATTGATATATTTCTGTTGGATATTTTTCTTTTACGTATTAATAAATCATTAAATTCCAAAAGTATCACTTTGGTAATTCTGCCAAAACATGGCTTTTAGAATCGTGAAACTATTTGTCCCTGAAATGAAACATGTAAGATGTCTCTCAGATCAAATAAGTCTGAATTACAATCATCAGTTTCTAAGAGGGAAACAAAAATGAATAGAGCTCATCTCAAAGAACAAATGAAACAAAGCCACAGTAGATGACAGAATCCATCCTAGATGGATGGATTGAACCTCTTGTCAGAACCCAAGTCTCTGGTTTAGGGAAACTGAAAAATATGTTTTAAAGTACTAAAAAAATTGGGGAAAATTCTGGGTCCTGGCTCACCATCATTGATAATATTCATGGAAAGGAACTATGAAGATGGTTGTAAAGCATCTGTAGCATTTTTGAGATGAAGGCAATTGTACTAGCAACCACAGCTATGGGTATTATTACAGCATGACCCTTTCAAGGATCCTAAGGTTTGTCCCCAGAACTCAGAAAGCTGCCACCTCACATTCTAATCCCTATTAAGAAGGCTTTCAACTCTAAATATCAATACAAGGCTTTTAGTTTTCTGTTAAAAGGTAGTCATTCTACACTATAAAATAGATGATAAGCTCAAGAATACTAATACCATGCAAACTTGCTTACCACTCTAGTATTTATGAAAATATGAATATTTCATTTTTACATTTATAAAAGTTGAGCAAGCACTGGCTCACCATTAACAAGGAAGGTGTTCCTTAGAATTAGAAAAAAGTTGAAGTGAAATTAAAGCCTGATTATAGATACGTTTTGTGAAAATAACTGAGATTCAACTGTAATGGAATTTTTCTTCTTAATGATGGAATCATATTTTCCCTCATTTAAAGAAAAAATGGAAATGCCAAGAATATGTGTCGTTTTATCTAACAACCAAAGAATATAAAGATCTCTATAATTATATTTAACAATATGTTTATGCAGAAAGAATCTCTACTTGGCAATTCCATTTCAAACTAGCTTTCACTTTCTCCATGCATGTCCGACAATTCCACCCTTTTTTTCTTATTAAACTTGTTTGTAAATGTACTTGGTATTAATTCATGTTAACAAAAGTTAAAATTAAAGTGAAAAAATTAATTTTGTTGTCCATAAATGTTATAGGCCTCTTATATACAAATGCTGAAAGATACTACATATGCAAAAAGTATTATTAATAGAGATGCCAGCAGTTTCTGATGAAGAACAGATTTACATATACCAAAACAATGTTATAATTTATATAAAGAGTCAGTAAAATCTGCAGTAATGAAGTTACTAAATCTTACATGTTTATGCTTTGACTAAAAAGACTTGCAGATGCCTGAATTGACTACATTATTTGATATGTGTTATATCACTTAAGACTTCAGTTTGCAATTGAGGAAACAAACCTATTCAAACTATCTTAAATTAAAAAGGAATTTAAACTCATTCATAACTGAAAAGTGCCAGCCTGGGATTGACTGACGGAATGACTTGAAGCAGGAGCTCATCATTTTCACTGACTTTATTTTTCTCCATCTCCCAACTTCATTTCCCTTACTTTATCCTGAAACGGATTTTCCTTTATGGTAATTAGATGTCTACAACTGCTCCAGAAATTGCATCTGTTCATGTGAAGTGCAGAGAAAAAGAAGCAAGTCTTTACCAGAATCTCATTGACCACAGGGTGTCAATGGATCTGACTGTGCCATATATCCATCCCTAAATTAAACACTGAGGTCAGGAGATGAAGTTCTCTGATCAGCTTAGCCTTGGCCATATTCTTTGGTCTCTACTCTGGAGCTTAATTAGGGGTGGGGTGGAGGGAGGAAGGCACTAAAGCCCATGGACTGAGATGGAGGAATAGGTGGTTTTCCAGAGAGAAATCAAGAATCAAGATCAAAAATGAGCAACTGGATGCCAGTGGTATAAAATAACTAAAGAGGCAATATGATGTATGATATGATGCAAATTATACGATGTAAAACAATACAGTTCACATTAAAATCACACATAATCAGATTTATTTTCAGTGCTAAGCAAGATCTTCATGTTCCTATATCTTAAATATCGTTATCATAAATAATATTGCAAAATGACATTAGAAGTGCATTAGGACATTTCTACCTTGAATTTAGTATTTGGGGTATCAGCTTATTGAGGCAGTTCCTAGCTATCAAAATTTCATTTTGCATACATCTCTAGCTACAGGTAGATAGGAAAATCAAATTAGATATAACTTTGTGTTAAACTGTCCCCTAGCTTAGAGAAAATTAAGTTAAATAAAATGTCAGGTTTCAACTTTTATAAATACAGGGAGTGTTTTGTTATATAATCTTCAGTTTTTACATCTATTTTATATTGTTATGACTGGAGTAGAGAAAGGGAAGGAAGGTGATCATGAAAAGGTGGCAGGGTTTCATAAGCCACATTAAGGAGTTTGAAATTGGACTTTAAAGGTAACGGGGAGCCATTTAGATAATTATTTGTTATGTCTGTGGTTTTTGATAGCTCTAATCAGTATAGACATTGCATTTAAAGGGTCATGGTTAAATATGAGGAAACCCCAGTAGTCCAGGAAAAAGGTGATGTTAAGTAAATTTAAAAACAAACACTTATTTAGGGCTAGAAATAAGACAACTTGGTGATTTGTTGTATATCAAGGTCCCTGTGGAGAAAAGAAGTCAAATTTGACTCCCAGATTTCTAGCTCAAGCATCTGATTAGATGTGGGTGTCACTTAACAGGAAAGCAAATATCAGAAAAGTGATATTTCAGTGATTTTTAGTTGTTGGAGAATAGCTAGTGAAGAGATAGAAAATGACAAAATCAACATTCTCAGTAGTTTCACGGTCATTTGTGGATTTTCACAAAGGAGCAAAAAATGTGAGTCTTTAGGGTGAGTTTCCAGCTGAGGTTGAACAAGATGCTCTAACTTCTTTTATATATATATGTATTTTTTTAATATATTATATATATATATATATATATATATATATATATATAAAACTTCTCATACTTTGAACAAGTGCCTTTTCTATGGTCTATTTAGTGTCACGTTTTTTGCATTTTGTGTGCTTTTTGTTGGTGATTTCGCTGTTCAAAATAACCCTCAAGCCACAATGCTGAAGTACTGTCTGGGTTCCTAGATGCCAGGCTGGGATGTACCTTATGGAGAAAATATGTTTGTTAGATAAGCTTCATTCTGGAATAAGTTAGTGTTATTGGCTGTGAGTTCAATGTTCCTTCAGAAAAAGGAAGTTCACCGATCTGTATGTGAGCCTGCTCTGGAAAATGTCTAATTGAGATCTATAGTGTATGATGAAGTTATGGAAAGGCTGGAAAACTGGCTAAATGTGTGGATTCATGAGATGTGGACAATGAGATGCTCACACATGCATACAAGTATACAAGTTATATATACAGTTAACCCTTAAACAATGCAGGGGTTAGAGATCAGTCAAAAATTCACTTGTAACTTTACAGTCAGCCCTCTGCATCCTTGAACTTAACCAACCACAGACCACGTACTACTGTAATTTTTACCATTAAAAAAAATCCACGTATAAGTGGACCCAAGCAGTTCAACCCTGCGTTGTTCAAGGGTCAACTGTATATATATTATATAAACATAGATATAATATGAAGTATCACTTGTACTAATCCTTGATCAGGGCCTACCTTGTAGTTATACTTGGAGAGTATAATGTATTCTTGTCTGTTCTTCAAGTGTTACCAACACAAAGGCACTAACTGCCTTATACATTTTTACATTCCCCACAGTGTGTTGGTTCTACAGTATACCCCTCAAAATTTCCTGTTGAAGAAACAAAGGGTTGTGTGAAATGGCAAATTATCTTTTATTCATTTTAATGGGAATGGAAAAGGTAGACCTCAGAGCATTTATGAGCCATTTATTCGCTTCAGTAATTTGCCTTTTGTTATCAAAGTATAAGGTTTTACTACCACAAAGGCTGAAAGTACACACACAGAAATCTATCACACGAAAATAAAGTTGGTTAAAATTAACTGAAATGTGTTCCAAATTATTCACACATAATGACACTTTACTAGCAAAACAGGGTGACCTAAAATCAATGGTATTAATAATCTAACAAATTTCCCCAAAATGAGGCCGTTATCTTTACAGTTTCAAGTACTTTAAAAGCTGCTTGAATTTCTTTCACGGGGAAGAATATTAATAGGAAACCATTATTCCGCTTATAAATCAGCATGTGTCCTTTGAAAGTAGCATATATTTCTAGCATATGAAGGATATATGCTTAATAACTCAGAATCTTTCATTTAAATAAAAAAATAAAGTTGCAATTTGAAAAGTTTCCATTACTTTAAATAATTTAATGTGAAACAAAGTTCCTGATGCACATGAAGGAACATACTTCATATAAAGAAATATATGAAGCTTCAAGTTGAATTCATTTCTCACTGTAATCTGCAGATGTTCAAACGTTTTTTTTTAATTTGTTTAGTTCAGCAGTTGCCATGAAAAGATCCAATCTGTAGGTCAAGAAACTATTCAAGAAACCTGTTTTTACACTTATGCATCTTCAACAATTACATAGCTCAAGCATTTTGTCCTAAGTATGTGCAAGGCAAATTGACAAATATGGATAAAAGGAAACAGAAGGAAAAAACAATCCCAAATGACTAATATGAGCTAGAGGAAAAAATTTTCATCACCAATAAAAATTTTCATCTCCAAAATGTACTTGTATTAGATTAATCATAAATACCATCTTACTATATGTCTGCTATATGTTAAGAATGTATTTTTAATTAATTTTTATTGTTGTATACAACTAATGTACAACATTAAGCTAGTTCAGGTGTACTACATAATGATCTGACATTTGCATACATTATGAAATGATCACCAGGATAGGTATAGTAACCATCTTTCACCACACAATGTTATTACAATATATGACCATATTCCTTATGCTATATATTATATTCCTGTGACTTACTTATTATAAAACTGGAGGTTTGTACCTTCTAACCCCTTCACCTATTTTGCCCACCACTCTCCATTCCGGCACCCACTGGTTTCTTCTCTGCGTCTATGAGTCTGTTTTCACTTTGTTTTGTTTATTTCTTTTGATTTTTAGATTCCACATTTAAGCGAGTTTGTGTGTTGTCTTTCACTGTCTGACTTATTTCACTCAGCATAATACCCTAGTCACAAAAAGATTTCTCCTTTTTTTATGGCTGAGTTACATTTTATTGTGTGTGTGTATATATATATACATATACATATATACACACATATATATATATATATACACATACATATATATCACCTCTTCTTTATCCATTCATCTATCAATGGACACTTAGGTTGCTTCCATATCTTGCCCGTTGTGAATAATGCTGCAATGAACATTGGAGTGTATACATCTTTTTGAATTAGTTTTTTTTTCTTCAGGTAAATATCCAGAATTGAAAGCACTGGATCATAGGGCATTTCTATTTTTAATTTTTTGAGGACTCTCCATACTGCTTTCCATAGTGGCTTCACAAATTTACATGCTCACCAATAGTACACTAGTGTTCCCTTTTCTCCACATTTTCATCAACATTTGTTATTGGTAGTCTTTTTGATGATAGCCATTCTGTCAGATGTGAGGTGGTATCTCATTGTGGTTTTGATTTGTATTTCCCCAATTAGTGATGCTGAGCATCCTTTCAGTTACCTGTTGGCCATTTTTAAGTCTTCTTTGAAAAAATGTCTATTTAGGTCTTCTGCCCACTTTTTAATCAGGTTATTTGCATTTTTGTATGAGTTCTTTGTATATTTTAGATATTAAACCCTTTACTGGATATATGGTTTGCAAATATCTTCTCCTATTCAGCAAGCAGCCTTTCTGTCTTGTTGATAGTTTCCTTCACTGTCCCAAAGCTTTTCAGTTTGATGTAGTCTCATTTGTTTATTTTTGTTTCCTTTGCCTGAGGAGACAGATCCAAAAAAATATTCCTAAGACTGAGGTCAGAGTGCACTGCCTGTGTTTTCTTCTAGAAGCTTTATGATTTCAAGTCTTAAATTTAAGTCTTTAATCGGTTTTGAATTTTTTTTTTATATAGTGTGAGAAAGTATTGTGTTGGCCAAAAAGTTTGTTTGGGTTTTCTGTAACATCTTATGGAAAACCCTAACAAACTTTTTGGCCAACCCAATAGTTCAGCTTGATTCTTCACTGTAGCTGTCTAGTTTTCTCAACACCATTTATTGAAGAGGCTCTCTTTTTCTCATTGTATATTCTTGCCTCCTTTGTTATGGGTCAATTGAACACATAAGTGTGGTTTTATTTCTGGGCTCTCTACTCTGTTCCACTGATTTATGTGTCTGTTTTTGTGACAGCACCACACTACTTTGATTACTGTAGCTTTGTAGCATAGTTTAAAATCAGGGAGTGTGATACCTCCAGCTTTGTTCTTCTCTCTCAAGATTGTTTTGGATATTCGGGGTCTTGTGTGTTTCTATACAAACTTTAGAATTATTTGTTCAAGTTCTGTGAAAAATGCCGTTGGTATTTTGATAGGGAATGCACTGAATCTGTCTTGGATAGTATAGTCATATTAACAATACTAAGTCTTCCAATCCATTCGTACGTATATCCGTTTGTGTTGTCTTAAATTTCTTTCAACAGCATCTCATAGTTTTCCAAGTACAAATGTTTTACCTCCTTGGTTAGATTTAGTTCTAGGCATTTTATTCTTCCTGGTGCAATTGTAGATGGGATTTTCTTAATTTTTTTCTGATAGTAGTTTGTCATTAGCATATAGAAACTCAACAGATTTCTGTACACTAACTTTGTATCCTGCAAATTTACTGAATTCATCAATGAGCTCTAATAATTTTGGGTGGAGTCTTTAGCTCTTTAGGAATTTCTACATATAGAATCATGTCATCTGCAAAGACAGTTTTACTTCTTCCGTTCCAATTTGGATTCTTTTTCTTTCTTTTTTTCTTGACTGATTGCCATGGTTAGGACTTCTAAAACTATATTGAGTAAAAGTGGTGAGAGTGGGCATCCATGTCTTGTTCCTGATCTTAGAGAAAATGCTTTCAGCTTTTCACCATTGAGTATGATGTTAGCTGTGGGTTTGTCATATATGGCCTTTATTATGTTGAAGTCTATTCCCTCTGTACCCTCTATACTTTGTTGAGAATTTTTATCATAAATAGACATTGAATGTTGTCAAAAGCTTTTCTTCAACTATTAAGATGATCATATAATTTTTATACTTCAATTTGTTAGTGTAGTGTATTAGGTTGATTGACTTGCAGATATTGAAACATTCTTACATCATGAGAGGAAATCTCACGTGGTGAGAGTTTATGATCCTTTTAATGTATTGTTGAATTTGGTTTGCTAATATTGGTTGAGGATTTTTGCACCTATGTCTATCAGAGACATTGGGCTATAATTTTCTTTTTTTGTGGTGTCTTTTCTGGTTTTGGTGTCAGGGTGGAGCTGGCCTTGTACAATGAGCTTGGAAGCCCTCTTTCCACTTCAATTATTTGGAACAGTTTGAGAAGGATAGGTGTTAACTCTTGTTTAAATGTTTAGTAGAATTCACCTGTGAAGCCATCTGGTCCTGGACTTATGTTTGTTGGGAGTTTTTTAATTACTGACTCAATTCCATTCCTGGTAATATCTGTTCAAATTTTCTATCTGTTCATGACTCAGTTTTGGAAGATTGTATGTTTCTAAGAATTTATCCATTTCTTCTAAGTTGTTTTGTTCATAGTAATTTCTTAAGATCCTCTGTATTTCTGTGGTGTCAGTCATAACTTGTCTTCTTTCATTTATGATTTTATAGATTTGGACCATGTCTCCTTTTTTCTTGATGAGTCTGGCTAAAAGTTTATCAACTTTATCTCTTCAAAGACTAAGTTTTCTACTTTTTTTTAAACTCTCTATTTCATTTACTTCTGCTCTGATCGTTATTCTGTCTTTCTACTAACTCTGGGTTTAGTTTGTTCTTCTATTTCCAGTTTGTTTAAGGTTCGATTATTTATTTGAGATTTTTCTTGTTTCCTGAGGTAGGCTTGTATCACTATAAACTTCCCTCTTAGAACTGCTTTTGCTTCATGCCATAGATTTTGAACCAGCGTATTTCTGTTTTTGTTTGTCTCCAGGTATTTTTTAAATTTCCTCTTTGATTTCTTCAGTGAACCACAGGTTTTTAGTAGCATATTGTTGACCCTCCATGTGTTTGTATTTTTTGCCATTTTTCTAGTAGTTGATTTCTAGTCTTGGACTATTGTGGTTGCCAAAGATATTTGATATGATTTCAATCTTAATAAATGTATCAATACTTGTTTTGTGTCCCAGTATGTGATCTGTCCTGGAGAATGTTCCATGTGTACTTGAAAAGATTGTGTATTCTGCTGCTTTTGGATAGAATGTTCTATAAAAACCTATTAAGTCCAACTGGTCTAACATGTCATTTACTGCCAGTGTTTCCTTATTAATTCTGTCTGGCGAATCTGTCCACTGACGTAAACAAGGTGTTAAAGTTCCCTACTATTATTGTGTCACTGTCAATTTCTCCCTTCATGTTTGGTCCCAGAGGTCTCTTAAATTATCCTCATTTTTAAAAATTCTGTTTTCTTTTTTCTGTTCAGCATAGGTGATTTCCATTACTCTTTTAATTCTCTGATCCATTCCTCTACACCATCTATCTACCATTGATCCCCTCTAGTGTATTTTTTATTTCAATTGTTTATTTTTCAGCTCTGTTTAGCTCTTTATATTCTCTAACTCTCTGTTAAAATTCTCACTGTGTTCATCTATTCTTCTCCAGAGTTCATTGAGCACCTTTATGATCATTACTTTAAATTCTTTATTGGATAGATTGCTTACCTCCACCTCATTTAGTTCCTTTTCTGAGGTTTAATTTTGTCCCCTCATTTGGAACATATTCCTCTATCTCTTTGTTTTGCCAAATTATCTGTGTTTATTTCTATGTATTAGGTAGGTTGGTTACATTTCCTGATCTTGGAGAAATGGCCTTATGTAGGAGATGTCCTATGAAACCCAGCAGCACTCTCCCATCTGATCACCAGAGCTGTATGATCTAGGGGTGCCCCCTATGTGGACTGTGTGGGCCTATCCATTGCAGCAGGTCCAACTTCTCTGGGTGCACTGTAGGCAGGGCTGGCCCCTGGCCTGGTTGGCTGCCGGGTTCTGCCCTTTACTGCGGTCACAGGCCAGCTGGTGGGCAGGGCCAGTTCCTAGTGCAGCTGGCTGTGGGGCCCAGGAGATCTTGAGGCTGTGCTGGCCCACTATTTGGTGTGGCCAGGTCTGAGGGCAGCTGGCTATGGGGACCAGGGACCCCCGGCTGGTGCTGGCCCACCGATGAGCAGGGTTGAGTCCTGGTCACTGGCTGTACAGCCCAGGTTGAGCCTGGGGCTGGTGCTGACCTGCTGGTGAGGGGGTAAGCCCCCAGCACTAATAAGATAGAGGGAGAATTCCCAAAATGGTGCTTGCCAGCCCCAGTGTCCTTGTGGTAGAATGAGCTCCACAAAATGACTGCTGCCAGTATCTACATCCCCAAGGGGAGTTCAAGTTGCTTCCTGCATCTCTGGGAGGACTGCCAAGATCAGCAAGCAGTCTGACCCACGTTTCTTTCAAATACTGCCTGTGCACTGAAACTCTGAGCATGTGAGATTTTATGCATGCCCTTTAAGAGCAAAGTCTGTTTCCTACAGCCCTCTGGCTCTCCCATAGGTAAGCCCTGCTGGCCTCAAAGCCAGACATTCTGGGGACTTGTCTCCCAAGTGCAGGATCTCCAAGCTGGAGAGCCCAATATGAAGCTCAGACCCCTTGCTCCTTGGGGAGAGCCTCTGCAATTGTGATTATCCCCTCACTCATGGGTTGCCTACTGTGGAGTGTGGGTGTCAACTATAGCACGGCTCATTATGGTTGGTTCCTTCTTTATAACTTTAATTGTGGAAAATGTTTTCTGCTCATCTTCAGGTCTTTCTCATCAATATTTGCACTATAAATACTTGTAATTTTGGTGTGTGTCTGGGAGGGGGTGAGCTCAGGGTCTTCCTGCTCCACCATCTTAGCCACACACTTGGCATTTTTTTTTCTAATATTACCAAATAACTAAGAATTATTATTCTCATTATACAAATGAGACAGATGGGGCTCAGGAAGTTCAGTATTTACCCAAGATGACACTGCTAGTAAGTCATGAAGCTGGAATCTAAAAGAAGTGCAAATTTGCAATGAAAATAAAATGAATCTTGAAGACTTACCCCCATGTTTCTTACAGTTTATCTCATAAAGTCACTACATGTAAACGGCCATAAGTCCTTCTGCACAAAAGTTCTTTGGAATTAGATTTATAGTTAGAAACTGAAGCCCAGAGTAGATAAGCGATGTGACTAAGGTGCATCCCTTTCACACATAGTGTCAGAGCAAAAACCGAACACAAGTCTGATTCTCAGATCATGGCTCTTGCTGATGTATTAGATTTCTTCTGCCATATCTCCCCTACTTTTAACTTACCAACTTTCTTAGCTTCAAATCAATTTTGATTAACTACCTCTAATAAACATTTTTAAAGAAAAAACAATACGATAATGATCAATAATGGATTGACAGCCATCCTGTCACTAGTCTTATACTCTCAATAATCATCTCTATGGGAAAATGACCACTTGCAGGTAAAAAATTAAAAGGTTATGCTTTATCAGTCAAAATAGCCTGTCTCATTTTTAAACAATGTTTTAATTTCTTTAGTACATCAGTGTTGTGATCATTGTAAACACATGATCACTGAAAACAAGTCCTTTTGATTTTGCATAAGATAATATCTTCTGGAAAGTGAATAAGATGTGGAATTACTCTGAACAAACATTTTACCCCCAATATTACAACCCTGGGTGGCCCCTAGCGTTTACAAATGCTGAAAAATATCTTCAGATACAACTTATTTTATTATTCTTTGTTTTCCTCTGAGCACAACAGGAAATTCTTAAGCTGCCATTTCACTTGCAAAAACAAATTATGTGTGATCCTTTCCTCACTTCTCTCAGACTCACTCTTTTTGTTCAATTGAGGATCAAATAGAAAACGCATATGTTAACTTCTAATTTTCTAATGATATCCAAGCCAAAGAAGGTATTATTGACCTAAGAGCCAATAATAAATGCAATAAATCTTTATTCACTATGGGTTATCGCCCAAACTTTTACTTGACTACAGTCCATTTAAGGAAGAAGCATTTCAGTTTTAAGTGTTGATCATAAAATATGTAATCATTAATGGAGTAGAGATATATCTTTTATGGAAGTTTCCTTTTCACTGCCTCAGACTGCTCATCAGTAATAAAAATTGGTTAGAACTTCCCTTTCCCATTAGGTAGAATTATTCCCTTGACTGGTGACATCGATGTATCTGGAACAACCCATCTGCAAGGCTGATAGCCTGGCCTAAAACGTGCCAATAAAAGCAGAAGAAGCAGGAGCTGGCATCTGAGAGAAAGCTATTGTAGTCAGTCAAGAGCAGGAAAAGTCAGGCAAGACATGTCTATGCATTAGATTGCCCCATACCTGTCATGCTTACAGTTATGCTATACAAAAATATTTAACTCTTGAATATGTATCTTAAAATAAATCATGTGATTGAATGACTTTTTTTAGAACAAACGTTGGGCTTAACATATTCAAAATATCTTCCATTTAAATAAAAATGTTAGAAACAGAATATTATGTTGAATCAGAGCAATTTGATAATGATTTAAAGTGGAAGCATACGTTATATACTCAATTATGCTACGGTATCTCAAGAATAAATTGCTAAATTAAATATTACTAAATGCTAAAAGAATTTTCTTAAATGTATCTCTTTTTGATCATTAAAATCAATATATTATAACATGCAATATAAGTTCACTGAAATCACGAATTCTTAAAAGTACTCTGGGATATTAGTAAATTAGTAAAGAACAAATACTGATAGCTCTATCCATGTCAACAAAAGCACTTGAACATTGTTTTCATTTTTTCAGCCCCTTGATGTTGTAGCTTACCCTACAGTACCTTTCTCGTGAGTCAGATATTGATGGCTGATGTCGTGGAAAAGGCACAAAAGTGGAGCCACAAGGAACTAGCTGTGGAGACATTATGATCTTCTGCTAAGATATTTGTTCAAGAGAAAGAAATGTGTTTACAGCCACAAACTCCTTTCATCCAGTTGCAAGATCAAAGGAATGAAGACTTCTGTTTTTACCATGACTTTAGAAAGATTTGACAGGATGTCAACATTTCGGCTCCAGCAGCTGATTCTAATTTCTTTAATGCTATCTGTAATTCTGCGTTGCTTGACAGACTATTAAGGAAATGTTGATGATGCAGGAAGACCAGTGTACGTTAACATAATTATTCCACAGAACACTGTGCATAGTGAATAAGTTGTCACAACATTCCTCTCTATTTTTTCTAAGAATCTTTTATTTATCTGTATTTAGTCTTGGGATGTTTGATGTTCAAAATATAGAAATATCACTTGTTTCAGAAAATACATAAACTTTTCTCTGGTAAATTATGAAGAATTTGAAAAAGAATAGATTTGTAAAAGAAAAGAATCTGAAAAAGAATAGATACGTATATGTATAACTGAATCACTTTGCTGTACAACTGAAATGAACAAAACATTGTAAATCAACTATACTTCAATAATAAAAAAAAAAAAGAAAGTATCACAGTATCCTCAAGAAAAAGGTCTTTGCTATAAATTCAGACTTTTCATGCTGAAAACAAAACAAATTCAGATGCTAACTTTCAGAAAAGTCCATGGTACGGAGACCATGTCTACCAAACACACAAGCCTTACAAATCAGAACAATATGAGTGATCATATTTCAAACAGCAAGGGCTTTCTGAAACTAAAAAATATATACTCACTAAATGTTAAATTCCAAGAGGACATTATTGTTTAGCATGGCCCTTTAAAATGGCTGACATATTGAGGGACACAGTAAATGTGGAGAAGTTTCTTCTAGGCATAACTGGAATGGCAGAGTATACGAAAGAAAAAAATATATATATATATGTATGAATTAATAAAAATACAGACATACATAAAATGTACAAGTCTCATTAAAAGACAGTGATAGTGTTAGGAAAATATTAACAATTTATATGATAACAATGGTGCACAGAATTACATTATCTTTTTTTTTTGTAGCCTCACTCATTACAATCTTGTTTGGATTGTGAAAAATCAAAGCAATGTAACTGCCCAATAACAGAAAATCAGATAAATATTATTGGTACCTCAATAATATGGAATAGTAAGCCATCACAAATAATGATGGAAAGCTAATCATAATATATTATTAAGTGGAAAACCAATAAATAAATAAACAAACAAAAATAGGTTACCAAATACCATTGTCATTTGATTCTGTTTAGATAAAGCCCATACATTTCAAAATAGAAAAAAAAAAAATCTGGATTATTATACACCAAGTTATTAGCATTGATGAAATTATGTTTTTGTGGTTTCATTGAAGTTTCTGGTGGTTGTTGTTAATCAATTATTTTCCACCTTTCCCGTAGTGACCACGTACTACTTATGTAATAAAAATAAAGCACTAACTAAAGAAAATGAACCAGTTGTACCAAGTGACATCACTATCACAAAGTTTGACCACGATTTTACTTCCTAAAATGTGTATCCCTTCAAAATCCCTTTCTGGATGTCATTTACAAAGATCCAAATAATTGCTATCTGGTGACATTAGGTCATTTTAAAGTACGTCATGCTGGAAATCACGTGACATCCAGAGTCAGAATCGAGAGCTCCTCATCCTAATTGCTACTTACTAGTTAGTTCAGCCAATTAGACTTCAGCCCCTACCAGCTTCCCAGGGTTATTTGCTAAGCTCAGAAAAGAAGTTTAGAAGAACAAATCAAAGGCCAAATATTTACTGTAAATAGCAATTTTACAAAACATAAGTTCTTGACCTTATCACTACAGATCAAGCACCGTATTACCTAATATCCTTATTTACCTTATTAATATCCTTATTACCTAATAGCCTTAAGTTATCCTATAACTTATATTCTTCCACAGAGGTTGCTTCTGTCATTCCTTCTAGTACAATGTATGGGCTTTGCTGTTCAGAGCTTAGGAGGCATTTTCTTCAACTCAACGGAGCTGGACCCATACTTTTCCACCAGTTCCATCAGGGAGTCCCACATTTCTCAGAGCAGAATCCCCAAGCAGACTTCCTAGAGAACAGGTTACCATCTGAGGATTATGTTGAGGGAAATGGACAAAATTCAGAGCCACAGGACTTGCACAGACTAGCTAGTCCCATAGGACTTTGAACAAACCAAGGTTACTTAACTGTTCTGACACTCACAGTTTCCTCGAAGTGGTGAAATGGGGGTAGTAATTCTTACTTCCTAATGTTAACGAGAACGAAATAAGAATGCTGTGAAATACCTAACATAGAAACTGACATAGTAGCCTCTCGATTTTCTTTCTCATATCTTTATTAGCCTTGTATTCTTAAGATCACCATCATTATCACACAAGGCTGATAAAATTTTACCCCACAGCAAATAGACATTTTAGTAAGGCGTCCCAGTATTATCACTAAGAAATGTAGATTTGTGGTAAGTTTATTGAAACAACAAAAATAACTCAAGGGTTCCGAGATGATTACAGCAGGATCTCTAGTCAGGCTGTACTACAGTCTCTCTCCATGAAGTAATCAGAGATGCCTTTATTCCAGCAATTTAATGTAATTAGACCAAATGGCTGCTGGTAGAAGTGCAGAAGCACAGCTGAAGCAGTATTTCCTAGCATTTAGAAGTTTTATAAAGTGATGGCAGAGAGTACCTAGGTAGGCTTATCTGTGAACTAACTTTTTTGCTCTGCCCATGCATAAGCCATCAAAATCCTCAAATTTGTGATTTAGTTTCATTTGCTCAATACTACAGTAAAGTGGGTTTTCTTAGTAAACAAAGCTTTCATTAGTCTTTTCTCCCTCTTAGGAAAGAAATGCCTTATCACATGCTCACATTCATCTATTTCACAGTGACTGCAAATGAGGATCAACAGAAATAATATTCTGACTTAAACCTTTAGTCCATGAAATAGCTTTTCAAAACATCAGAGTTTGGGCTAACAGTGCACGCTGCCAGGAACAACTCATTCTGACTCTGAATAGTATCATCAACACCAGCAGTAACCAAGCAAGAAGCAGGGAAAAGTAGGTGATTTGTACCATTTCCATGTAATGTATTTGGACATCATTTGAGTTTCCAGAACTAAATCAACAGAACCATTCAACAGCTAAGTTCATTTTTAAACTTAATATGCTGGAGCCCTTTAACATTTCTGAGCTCAAACGTGGAACATGAGTCTTACTAACCAGAAAGGAAGGAAAATGTAGAGATAAACAAACGAGAAGACACATAGAATCCTTGAGACCACCATAGGTTTCTTATTTCATACTAGAATGTTCATTATACCTAGCAGGATTCTATGTGCATAATATTTATTAAGCGAAATAAAAAGAAAAAAGTCAAAGAATTGTAACTATATTGCAACCTCCAATAATTTATCAGCAGAACACAGTTTTTAATATATTTAACGATTCCCTGCGGCTGAGCCAAACTCAATTACCTCTGTTTTCTATTTGAACTTTTGCATGTGAAAAGGGATGTTTATAGGATAATGTCCCACTCTATTAATATGCTTTGATGAATAATCAAGTTGTTGAGCTCTTCTTATAAACCAAGGCTTAACACCATATGACTTATAACATAAAGCAGTACAATGAAATAAAGGGTCTGAGACTGCTTACCTCCCCATATAATCCTGGGAATATTGTTCCCCCCCCCCGCCACATACACTTTGGTCACTCAAAATCTACCCCTTCTTGAGGAGAGCAGTAACAATTCAAAAGCAAAGGAAATTCTCAAATAATCGACATATACAAAAACCTCTATCCAGTCACACTAAAATTTCATTCCTTTTCTGAGCAAACTAAGGATTATACACATGATGGAGTGGATATAATTTGCATTGCCAAGTTAGTGACTAAGGTGATTATCAAGGATATAACAGTCCAACCTAGGTATTGCTTACACCCACTAATGTCTTTTAAAACACAAGGTTTTCCTTCTGATGTTGGCAGAATGATTATGAGAATAGCTACTGATGTAGTTACATACATCATTGTACTGATGTAGAGAGCTACTGAAGCTCTCTTTCAATGTTCAACAATTATTGGTCCTCTCAAGACTCTATGGATAACATGAAAATTATCCCTCAATTACAAAACGAGATCATGGTCCTTATTTCTCTGTGGAGACGTCCTTATGTCTCAGAACTATAAGAATTACTTTGAAAGGGAAATATGATCATCCAGAAAGGAGCAAGTTTAAAAAGGAACCAACTATATATAATTGATCACTATTATGGACCAATGCATCTGGGAACTGTTCAAGTTCTTCCATCTTCTGGGATGCTTAGTTTCACAACGTGTAAAGTGAGACTGACAGCTTCCTCCCAGGTCAGAAATCTAGCAATTCTTTAAATCAATCCATGTGGAAAGAAAAGTCTCAGCTTGGTTACAGACGCGTTTATTTACTCATTCAATAACTTTTGTGTCTTCTATTGTGCTTGATATTATAGCAGTGAATAAAAGAAAAATTGTCTTTGTTTTCACAGAGCTTATATTAGAATCAAAACAATCAGAAAATAAACAAAGCAATAAATGTTCAATTACAAACTGAAATAAGTGCTGTGAATGAAAAGTTCTAGATGGTAACAAGTGGTTAGATTGAGGAGCTGGGAGGTAGCAAAGGCCTCTCGATGTGTACCATGTTACCTGGGCCAATGCACTTCTCTTCGCATAGACAGCCCGAAAAGTAATTTTGTTCACTGAAAGTTGATTTTCATTCACAATTTGGGGATAACACGTGATATCTGTCTTTAAGCCCCAGTATTCTTGCACTCAATGGACAAAGTTTGGAGGGTGATGGATGGGGGAAAAAAAGAAGGAATTTTTTTTTTTCTTTTTACTTGAGACATAAACGCACTATGTCAGAAAACCACAATTTGCAAAGACCACTTCCCACAGTTGATAACTGTCCCTATTTCAATGCCTTTCATAAATAACGATTTTCAGTACATTTATACTTTGAGAAAAAATCATAAACAGAGGTATTGTTCCATGGAGTAAACTGATTACCTAGGACCATGAGGAAAATTGTCTCTGCATTCAAAGTACATGACTGGCTAGGTATATTACTTTAAAGTTTCTCATTCTGAAATCCTTCACCAGGCAATAAATACGCACAAGCCACAGAATAATTATTATGATAGTATTTGCTAGACTTGAGAGACTAATGATTTGAGCTGATACCAAAATGCCTATGTCCTAAGATTATTCTCAAATAAAAAATAAGAAGGAAATGGGGATACTAAGAAAGCTGTTGCAAACTAAAGTAGAGAAAACATATTAAAAGAAAGCGTGCATTGTAGCCTTTAATATTTTTAAAGGAAAAAAAATAAGAATGGGAGCCTACTTCTTAGACATTTGATTAAAAGGTAAAGCCCTGAGATAAAAGAAAGCAAATTCAAAATCCACAAAAGTAAGGTTTATTCATTTTACCACTGTATAATAAATAGATAGATCTTAAAGTCTTCTGCAAGAAAAAGCAATCTGTTTTATAGAACTGACACACTTTCACTGATTTCTCTCTGCTAAATCATCTCAATGAGGGGAATATGAAAACAGATGAATTGTCAACCTTCCCAATAATGGAGAAAAATTCTTACAATTCTCCTAGTGAAGACTAGCTATATGGATTACATACTAAAGACCCTTCAAAATCACCCACCTCGCTTTTCTTTATTTCTCTGATTTTGTTATCGAAGTATAAGTTTGACTTCCCTTTCCGCGCATACGATTTAATGAGAACAAAGTCACTACCCTAACATTATGGACTGTATCTCTGACATACTATATGGTTTGCTGAGCACAAATATGTTGGTTTGAAACTGCACAACTCTGGATGCGCTCACAAAATCAGATGCCCAGCATCCCAAGAGGAGTCCGAGACACTGCACCATGGGCCTCACCAAGGACAGGCCACTATGACGTATTCAAATGGCCAACTACCATCCCATTTTTTCTGTGATTTGGCTTTATCTTTGAAATCTCAAAGGACAAATTTCCAATTTTTTTAGTCATTACCTATCTGTAAAAATGTTTGTCCCAGAAATACTCATTTAAAGACAGTATCAAAAGATGCTCAACATCACTAATTATTAGAGAAATGCAAATCAAAACTACAATGAGGTATCACCTCACACCCGCCAGAATGGCCATCATCAAAAAGTCTACAAACAATAAATGCTGGAGAGGGTGTAGAGAAAAGGCAACCCTCCTACACTGTTGGTGAGAATGTAAATTGGTACAGCCACTACAGAGAACAGTATGGAGGTTCCTTAAAAATGAGTTGCCATATGGTCTAGCAATCTCACTTCTATGCATATATCTGGAGAAAACTATAATTTGAAAAGATACATGCACCTCAATGTTCTATTCACAATAGCCAAGGCATGGAAGCAACCTAAGTATCCATCGACAGATGAATGGATAAAGATGTGGTACATATACACAAAGAAATCTTAGCCATAGAAAAGAATGAAATAATGCCATTTGCAGCAACATAAATGGACCTAGAGATTATTATACTAATATGTGGAATCTAAAAAAAAAACAAAAAAAAGATACAAATGAACTTATTTACAAAACAGAAACAGACTTAGAGAACAAACTTACGGTTACCAAAGGGAAAAGGTGGGGGGAGGGATAAATTAGGAGTTTGGGATTAACAGATGCACACTACTATATATAAAATAGATAAGCAACAAGGACCAACTGTATAGCACAGGGAACAATATTCAATATCTTGTAATAATCTATAATGGAAAAGAATCTGAAAAAGAACGTGTGTGTGTGTGTGTGTATATATATATAAATATATATACATGTACATATATATATCTCACTTTGCTGTATACCTGAAACTAACACATTGTAAATCAACCATACTTCAATTAAAAATAATAATAAAGGCAGTATCAGTAGCATATAGGAAGTGGGAAATCCAAACCGCCTGAATCAGTTAATGACAATTCCAATGAAAAAAGACAACTGAAAACAACTCTAGTAAGTATTTCAGAAAATGTAGGCAAATTGGGCTCTTTAAAAACAGTCCAAAAAATGTTTTTGAGTCATGCTCATTTTCTTTGTACATTTTTATAACCTTGGTTTTGTAGCATCATGACCTGATAGGAGAAGGATATTATATGTAACACAAGTTATAGGTAATTATGTTCATAGAGAACCCTAATCTGAAGTATCTACAACTGTATATAATGTCAAGCCATATTAAAATGAGATTTTACTAAATTGGAAGACTCCATTTTCAATGTACCATTTGACTATCCTGATTCATCAGTCTCAAAATTTTCTAACTTCTGCTTACTATCCTAGTACCACCCAGCTGAAAAATTAAGTTAAAAATGTATTCAGAGGAGTCGAGCTTGAGAAATGAAATATGCACTTCCATGAAACGTATCTCTATTTGAATGAAAAATAAATAAATGGCTTTAACTCCCTCTTCATGTTTTATTATGTTACAGTTTTATATTTTGTTGAAGCGAGGGCATTTCATGCAAAGTGTTGTTAAATAACTTCCTGAAGACAGAAATCAGAAATGGATACAAAGAATAATTTTAAATAACTAATATATTTCAAGAAATTATCCATTATAAACTAACTGGGCTTCTTCAGTTATTAAAAAAATAATAGGACTATTTACTGAGGATTGACAAAAGGATATGAGAAAAAAAGATTTGGGGGGGATAAAACAAAGTAGATAGAAGATCAGTGCCATTCATTCATTCATTCAATAAACATTTGAGTACATATGTACTGGGCACTGCATGGCCTGCTGAGAATACTATGCCCTCCCTCACAGGGCTTTCTGAAATCATTATTATGCATACATAAAGTATAATCATTGGTATATTTAATAATTTTCAACATGCTTATCATGTTTTAACTATAAATTTCTGACTTCTGTGAATAAATATCAAAATATTAATATCTTACACTCTTAAAAAAGTTTAAAAATAGGAACAGCTAATGTTTTTAAGGGTATTAGTGTCTCTTAATGTAGAATGGCATTATTCCACATTCTTGACAAATATTTTCAAGTTCATCACACACAATATTTAGCTTTTATTTTAAATAAACTACTCTTCTTAAAAAAAGGAGCCTTTCCTCCTCCTTTATAGTCATTAAGTAATGACTGCAACTCTTATCAATAGAATAAAATGCAATGGCATGATCTTAGTATTAGCTTCTGCTTTAAATTGTGGAAGCAGATATGAAATAAAATTTTCTCTGACATCTACAGGCCAGTAAGTGAACCTTCTAATTATTAGCCTTTAAATGATCATTAAAATTAAAGAAATTGTCTGATCTCTAAAGCCCTATGATTTGGAATCAATTATTTAATTATTTAATTACAGAATGCTCTTGTACACCGGAGATAAACCCACAAATCTCTAAAAGGATTTTAAAATGTATATTTGCCGGGGCTAAAGAGAGAATGTCTTAACAGCATGGCAGATGACTGTTGAAGTCATTGTCATCCAATTGGTTAGCATATTTCAAGCTATTAGCGCAAGATTCTAAGGCAAAATGAAAATTTAACATTTTCCAAACAAGTGATAGTATTAATTATAATGGCGTGCTACTAGTTTTTGCTTTTACTGGAACAACCCTGTTCAAATAATTTAATAAACCCCTAAAATACTCTGAAATAATCTCTAAGCAATAAACCAGTATCTGTTCAACAAAGGTTTGTTTAAATTTAAATAGTAATAAGGTAAAATGCATTTCCTATGTTGAACTCTCTTTTTAAGGGTAGCTGAATTTTACTCTCAACATTATGGCTATAATTCAATGCTGTTGTTGGGATGAAAGGACCACACTCTTAAATGTTTTAAGTCCCGAAGAAAGAGTGCATGCTTTAACAAATGTTATAATCCCTCCAGAAAAACACTTCATTCTTCCTCTAACCACTGCGAAAAACAATCCCCTGATATCGGTGTCATCCAATGTTCTGAACATCTGAGGATACAAGAGGAAACAGACTGAAATTGCAGAAAGAAAAATTAAATTATACATATAACTGCAAGTCAGGGACCATATTTGGAAAAAAAAAATACTCTATTTTAAACTCCATTTGCCAATTTTCCAATCCAATTCCCCTTGAAAGGAAGCTAGATAAAGTAAAATCACTCAGGTGAAAATTACGTAATGAAAGTCACTATGAATTCAATTTTCCTGTTTATATCTTTGTGAAAATAGCAGGATTGAACATCAACCTACCAACAGACAGCAACAAAACTTTGAACACCTAAGTTCCATGAGCATAGAATGGTGCCAAGTGGAAGCAGCATATTTATGTGACTGAATAGTAGTTGCTGTTGTTCAGTTCTATAACCATGGAGTATGATCGACCTCTGTTAAAAACTACAGTCCATTCCCTAGCTAGTACATAGGGGAAATGTTGCTAATCCTCTTCTTCCTCATTACTGCGTCTATAAAATAGAAATAAGATCTACTTCATAGTGTTGGTAACTGGATTAAGCAAGATAAAGTATCAAGTGTCTAGCATCTAATCATCACTCAAAAGTGTTATGTCTTCTTCCCTAAGTAATATATTGAATTGAACATATAAGACAAAAAATAAATTAAGATATTTAATAATCAGTATTTTGAATACACTAAAGCAAAAAACATCAGTTAAAAATGAAATGGGAGGGCGGGCTTCCCTGGTGGCGCAGTGGTTGAGAGTTCGCCTGGTGATGCAGGGGACACGGGTTCATGCGCCGGTCCGGGAAGATCCCACATGCCGCGGAGCGGCTGGGCCCGTGAGCCGTGGCCGCTGAGCCTGCACGTCCGGAGCCTGTCGCAGTGGTTGAGAGTCCGCCTGCCGATGCAGGGGACACGGGTTCGAGCCCTGGTCTGGGAGGGTCCCACATGCCGCGGAGCAACTGGGCCCGTGAGCCACAACTACTGAGCCTGCGCGTCTGGAGCCTGTGCTCTGCAACGAGAGGCCGCGATAGCGAGAGGCCCGCGCACCGCGATGAAGAGTGGTCCCAGCTTGCCACAACTAGAGAAAGCCCTCGTAGCGAAACGAAGACCCAACACAGCCAAAAATAAATAAATAAATAAATAATTTAAAGTGACATGTCATTTAAAAAAAAAAATGAATTGTGTTCAGAGCCCAACAACATATTTTGCTGTACTTCAGGGGTCAGCAAACAATAGATCAGAAGCCAAATCTCGCCCACTGCCTGTTTTTTTTATAAACTGTGAACAAAGCATGGTTTTTATATTTTTAAATGTCTGGAATAAATTCAAAGAAGAATATTTCATGGCATATGAAACTCAAATTTCAATGTCCATAAATAAAGTTTTATTTCAGCTCAAACACGTTCATTCATCTACATATTGTGTACAGATGCTCTTAAAGTTACAACAGTAGAGTTGACTAGTTGTAAAAGAGTCCTTATGGCCTACAGGGCCTAGAATAATTACAGTAATATCTGGTCCTTTCCATAGGAAAAATTTGCTGATTCCTGTTCTAGCAAGCAGAATATCCTATCTTCTGCCATAACCTATTTTGTTACATTTTAGCAAGACCTTTAAGAGACTCACTTTTTGATTATAGAGGATTTGTTTTAATTATCTGATAATACACTCTGGACTTTTAACTAATCCATATCCTATGAGATGAGATGATGTCAGGACACTAAAAAAAATGCTTATTGAATGGAAGTATGGATGAAAATTGGGTAGAGGACAAAGCCGGGAGAAAGACTTTTCACAACATTCTTGTACAGTCATTGATTATTAATATATGTAAATATGTTACCTATTCAAAGTATATGCTTATTTTTTAAGAGTGGAGATGATCAAACCCTTTAAGCACAATCTTTTCCTCTGTCAAATTAGGAAAAAATTGTGTATAGTTTTTAAAAAAGGAAGAAATATAACATTTATAATTTTAAAAATCAAGATTTAAAAGGCTTAACTAACTCACACTGAGTTAAAATCTACCTAACATATTCTATTAAAAAAATATAGTTTCTAAGGTGCACTTTTTAATCTAATTAGAATTTCTTAATTAACTTCTATGACTTGAACCAAATATGCATTACCCTTCCAAAGACATAGCCACAAAGTGATATCGTCTTTTCAAGACAAGGAAAAGGAGCAACTTCCATTTGATTTTGTATATAAAACTTCATAACATTTGATTTATGTATGTAAAACTTCAGAGATCATTGATTTGGAGTAAACATTTAGGCATTTTCATAGAACTCTGCCCAACATATAGAATACTGGATACAGGAGTCAGAGGTCTAACATAAGTCTGGAATATCTGGAAGTGGTTGGAGGAGACTAAATTCCAGGACAACTTTCTAGGGTTCTCCCTTCTTCTTACATAATCTTCTTTCTGAGTTATCAACCTGCTCAGCCTGAAAGAAATGGGAATTTGGAACAAATAACTTAGTTGAGAAAGAATCATGAACATGTCCATGGAACTTAGAAGTTGGGAGGTATTTTCAAGTCTGTTATTTCACTCCCTCAACCATTCAACGAAAATACATAGATTTATTGAGTGCCTACGATGGGTAAGGGACCCAGCTTGAGAGTGGAGAGAAAACAATGAACAAGAGAGACATGGTCCTCCTCTTGAAGACAATGAACAAGAGGTTCTGTTAAAGGATGATGGATACTGAAGATGCCGGCATATGTGTTATAAGAGGAGAGTTTAGGAAACATATAGAAGGAGGATTTAACCTGGTCCAGACTTCAGAGTGCTCGCTTAGGCATCAG
Source organism: Physeter macrocephalus (assembly GCF_002837175.3). Taxonomy (NCBI): domain Eukaryota; kingdom Metazoa; phylum Chordata; class Mammalia; order Artiodactyla; family Physeteridae; genus Physeter; species Physeter macrocephalus. Next base: position 5,441,773 of record NC_041217.1, on the reverse strand, counting down.
ATCTACCAAAACTGGAACCATGCAGAGAAGATAAGCATGGTCCCTGAGCAAAGATGACAGAGTTCCACAAAGCCGAGAAAATAACCAAGGAATAGCGATCCAAAGGGTCAGAGTCACCTAAAGAAAAAGGCTGGTAGAACACCAAGGAACAAAGTGAAAAACAGAAATAAATACTGTGAGATATTTTATATTGTTATAAATTGATAATATAACTATTTAGCTAATATGTAAGCAAACCATTCATTTAAAATATAGTGGTAGTGGTCTTGAAAGCTATTGACTTACAATTCTTCAAAGGAATTCACTAGTGTTAAGCTTCACGCATAAGAAATTTGTTTCATGATTTAATTTGTAACTTCCAAACAATTATATTTGATATGTAGATAATTATCCCATCTGTCTCTCGGCAATATCTTAGAGAATTAACATTTTAACATACTGCAATTGTGAGGATTCTGAAATCAGAAGACTAAAGTTTAATTTCAACAAAATATCTTGTTCACATCTCACGAGGGATTATCAATCAGAAGTCTCTTCTGGTATAACCACAGAAAGATAAATTTTGTCAGATTGAATAGCAATTAAAACATCACACTACCATCTTAATACTCTCAAAGGTAAATCTGTGAAAGTAAGACTATAATGAAAAAGAAAATATTGCGAGACAAAAGGAGTAGAGACAAAAACCAAATTTAATTTTTAAAAATTGTAAAGTACATTTAACTTATGTTTTTTTAATCTTTAAGGAACAATTCCATTTTGGAAAAATGGACATCTCCAAGACTTCGTATAAAGTGAAAAAAAGAAATGTACAAAATAGACTTTATAATCACTAGCATTTGTATAAAGATGAAAAAAAGAAATATGCATATATATATATATATTTCCTTCCAAATTTGTAGAATGTTTCTTGAACCATATACCAGAAACAAAGGACCAGCTAAACTGCATGTCTTTGGAAATGCAAAATGGGAGGGGGTGGGGGGAGGAGGGAGAATTTTCATTCTAGTTCCTCTATTCCTGTTTGCACAGTTTTAAAATGTTAAACCATGTGAATGTATTACATATTAAAAATTATTTTTGAAAAAATATATATAAATTTTTATAATTATATATGATATATAATTTTAATTATGATTATAATATATATTATACAATTTTAATTATGTAAAAAATATTTATACATATATATTTCAAGTTCTAATAACCCTCTTCCCAAACTAACAGAAGTGTTTTAATTATAAATGGGGTTACAATTATAAACATAAAAGGGCATTTTGGGGAATTTTAGATTTAGAAGTTGGAAATAAATTTGCCTAATACATCTCTAGTCTGGAAGTGAATTGCTGGATGTCAGAAACTCTCTGATGGTTTGAACACTTCCTTTGATATGATTCCATATTCTCACTGAGTAGTCTTTTCTTCCTAATTTGTTTTCAGACATAAAATTCACTGGAAAAAGAATGCCCTGAGCAGTGTTAAAGCACATCAGCAGGCCTGGCACTTTGATGTCTCATTGTACATGATCAAATTTGTTTTGTAATACAAATAATGTCTCCTGTGAGATTAAGCAGTGAAATTTTTCTCAGGATGTGAGCAGTTGAGGAAAAAACTTTGGAATAAAAACTGACCACAAAAATAAGAAGAGTGGGTTTAACTCTGAAGTTTATGAAATGTTTTCCTGGACAAGAGGAAGAGAAAAAAAATCAATCCTCATTTCATTCTTAGCAAAAGATTAAAAAAAAAAAAAAAAGCCCAGTGGACTTCTCAAAAGCCTAGCAGGCTTGGAAAAAATGATTTGGTTCAAATATATTTGTTTTCTCCATACATGCCAAAAGTTACTAGCAGGAATTACAATTCCTGTGAATTATGAGCTATTTCCCACAACCCTAATCCCAAAAACAACCATTAAAAAAATTGTCTAGGTTTGGATTTTTACTTTCACCAGAGGTTTTCGGAAATCAAAAAAGAAGGCTTTGGGAGACAAGCAGGGTATAATTATGCAGTGACTGTAATATTAAAAAGAAAGCAAGGTAAGAATAAAGCCACCTCCATGTGTTAGCTCGAATCTTCACCAGGACCATGAGAGGAACCACCTGGATTGAGGGAAAAGGTGACAGAAAAATGGTACCAGAGTATAAGCAGAGCCATGACCTTGGGGAAACAGTCTGGGAAGACTGCTAATATCACGAGGGACCAAAGAGAAACCTGGGAGCAAGACTGCGCTCCACTTGGCTTTTTTCTTTTAGTGATTTTATTGTGATACAATTCACATAGCATAAAATTTACCTATTTAAAGTATCCAATTCAGTGGTTTCTAGTATATTAGCAGAGTTATGCAACCATCACCAAACCTAATTTTAGAATATTTTCAGCCCCCCCAAAGAAACCCTATACCCATCCACCATGAGCAATGTCTCTATATCCCACTCCCGACCCACCCCAGACCCTGGCAAAGACTAATCTATCAATACTTTGTGTTTTTATGGATTTACCTATTCTGAATATTTCATATGAAGGGGCCATACAATATGCAATCTTTTGTGACTGGTTCCTTTCATCTAGCATAATATTTTCAAGGTTCATCCATGTTGTACCTTGCACAAGTACTTAATACTTTCATATTGCTGAATAGTATTCTTTGGATGGATATATCACATTGCACTTACCCATTCATCTATTAATGGGCACATAGCTTGTTTCTATTTGGGGGCTATTATGAATAAAGCTACTATAAACACCCATGTACAAGCTTTTGTACGAACGCATGTTCCCGTTTCTCTTGAGTGTACACCTAGGAGTGGAATTCCTGGGTCACATGGTAAATCTGTGTTTCACCTTTTCAGAAATTGCCAGACTGCTTTCCAACGCAGCTGCACCATTTTACACGTCCACCAGCAATATATGAGGGCACTGACTTCTCCCCATCCTAATCAACATTTGTTATTATGTCTTTTTACATCATAACCATCTTAGTAGGTGGAAAGTAGGTTCTCACTGTGGTTTTGATTTCCATGCCCATGATGGCTATAATGCTATCTTTGCTTATGCTTCTTGGCCATTTGTATACATTCTTTGCAGAAATGCCTATTTTTAAAAACTGGGCTATTTGTCCTTTGATTATTGAGTTGCAAAAGTTGTGCATATATTATAGATTATAAATATCTAGACTATCTGATATATGTTTTGCGAATATTTTCTTCTATTCTATGGATTACCTTTTAACTTTATTGATGATGACCTTTGAAACACAAAATTTTTTAATTTTGGTAAGGTAAATTTATTTTTTTTTCTTTTGTCACTTGTACTCCTGATATCATACCATGTGTCGTTATTATAGAGGAAACTATACATCTTCTGGGAGGGGAGCCTAATGAGCTACTTGCCATCTCTGGGCCATATGGGCCTTCTAGTGCTGGCAGCCAACAATATGACATTTATATTATCTACAGATGGACATCTTCCCATAACTCTGAGTGTTTTCCAAGTCACCTCTGCTTGTACCCTGTGGCCACAGCTCAGAACACTCATCAGTCTCTAAAATAGAACATTGGTGATAATTCCTAGGGGTAATGATATGGTACAGAAGGAAAAATCTAAACATCAGGGTTGAGCGAGTGATGAAATCTCCCATTCGTAACAAAACCTGTTATTACTATGTTGAAATAGAAGAAAAACAAAGAAATCTGAACACACAGATAGAGTTCCCAAGAAAGGGAACAAGTAAAATGGAGAAAAAAATTTAAAACTTTATCAAAGAAAACTGTACTGAAATAAAGGAAACTCAAATCTATGGCAACTTACAGCACACTGTGCACCACAAAAAAATTGATAGTAAAACTAAGATATTCTGGTAAAGTTACTAAACTTCATAGAAAAAGACTTGTATATATACTCCCTAAGTACAAGAAGGGGGGGATAGGTGTATTAAATTGATCTGAGATTTCTTCAAGAAAATAATCTCTGAAAGCACAGCAGTATCACCAGTATTAAGCAACAAAGAATAACAAAGTATATATCCATGCACTTTGGCCTTCCAGGAAAAGGATAACATGCCTTCTCAAGCATGTAAGAAGCTAAAGAAAACAATACTCGGACTGTCTTGGGAAGAGAATAATAATATTTAATGAAATCTTTGCATTTAAGAGATGAATCAAAATAAAAATTGAGGATGGGAGATGCTGTAAATACTACTGATAAGACAATTATACCCCTAAATAAAGTAGTAAGCTTAAACAATTATTAAAATTATGATGGTAGAATGGAATGTGAATATTAGAAACCTTGACATTGCAAAAAAAAATTGTTTTGAAGAAACAAAATCGGGAGGTGAAAGTGCAAAGCAGTGCAATGATATTTATTTCCTCATCCTTCATTGGACAGACAACAGATGTCCAAACTTGAAACAAAATGTTATTACATTTTAGAAGCCATTTAAAATCTTATACCTCTTCTTGTAAAGAAACATTTGCTTCAAGTTCAGCAATACCTTCAATTTCACTTAAATTTCTTCGTATTTATAAATTCTCAATAATTCTGATTTCAGAAAAAAATTAACTTAGTATCTTTAATTTTAAAAAGTTTTACAGATAGCATGATTTCACTTCAGTAAAATTTTCTCTCTCATCCTTTCCCCATCCATCCATCCATCCATCCATCTTTCTACCTATAGCTACATCTATATCTGTATATAGAGATGTCTAAAATTATCATATGATGTTATTTCTGAGTGGTTGAGTGAGTTTCCTTATTTCCATGTCTCTGTATTATCTTTATATCTTAAATAAACATGTATAATTTATACAAAAACAATACAGCTATTTTTTAAAACATTATTGTTAAAAATTTGTAATTTCATAAGGTAACATATTAAAAGTAAACTCCAGTCTGGAGAGCCCAAGGGAAAGGTAGCACTTCTCAAATTTTAAAACAAATACAAATCAACTAGGAATCTCATAAATGCAGGTTCTTCCGGTTCAGTCCCACTGGTTTACAAATGAAGAGACTGAGAACCCACAAAGTTAAATGGTTGTGCTAATCAACTAGGAATCTCATAAATGCAAGGTTCTAATTCAGTAGGTCTGGACTGGGTCCAAATTTTCAGCATTTCTAGTAAAGGCCCAAGGCCATCCACTGAGCAATAGATTTTAAGGAATTTCATGGAGTTGCTCATTAAATAAGCAGAACTTTTATAAGCCATGAAAATGAGTATATGAGGAGAATTAGAGAAAACAATAGTTAACTAATAAATAAAAATACTAAAAACCTATTCTTGGCATTGAACTTCTACAGTGAGTCACTTAATGAAGATCTGTTTTTATAGTTTTTTAAAATATTCTTTTACCCAGTCAAATGGGCAGAAGATCTAAATAGACATTTCTCCAAAGAAGACATACAGATGGCTAAAAAGGACATAAAAAGATGCTCAACGTTACTAATTGTTAATGAAATGCAAATCAAAACTGCAGTGAAGTACCACCTCACACAGGTCAGAATGGCCATCATCAAAAAAATCTACAAACAATAAATGCTGGAGAGTGTGTGGAGAAAAGGGAACCCTTTTGCACTGTTGGTGGGAATGTAAATTGGTACAGCCACTATGGAGAACAGTATGGAGGTTCCTTAAAAAAATAGAAATAGAACTACCATATGATCCAGCAATTCCACTCCTGGGCATATACCCAGAGAAAACCATAATTATAAAGGATACATGCACCCCAATGTTCATTGCGGCACTATTTACAATAGCCAGGTCGTGGAAGCAACCTAAATGTCCATCAACAGATGAATGGGTAAAGAAGATGTGGCACATGTATGTGGCACATGGAATATTACCCATAAAAAAGAACAAAATAATGCCATTTGCAGCAACATGGATGGACCTGGAGATTGTCATGCTGAGTGAAGTCGGACACAGAAAGACAAATATCATATGATATCACTGATATGTGGAATCTAAAAAAGGGGACAAATGAACTTACCTACAAAACAGAAATAGAGTTACGGATGTAGAAGGCAAGCTTGTGGTTGCCAGGGGTTGGGTGGGGAGAGGGATAAATTGTTACTACTATATATAGAATAGATGACTAATTTGTAATTTTGAAAGTTCATTTTCTTCCACTTTTCTCAATTGTGACTCCATTGTTTTACACATGAACTCTAGGTGAAATACTATGTAGGAAAATTCATTGGAGAAAAGAATCAGAATTATTCTGCAGGAAATAGGCCCCATGCCAGACAGTGAGAACTGTCTGAGGAGTAAAACCTATAAAAATTATACACAATTTTATTATGTGACTTGAAGCATCACGTCGCAAACCCCAAATATTCTATCTATAATTTGAAATAAATCCTTCTAAATCTCTGGCAATATACAAAAATCCTAGACCTATGTTTCTCAAATAGCCTCCAAATCTGTTAGGGAATTTGTTAAAAACGGACATTCAGGGGTTGGGGCACCAGGCGCCAAATATGGGCTTTCAACAAGTGATGCATACTAAAAACTGAGAACATGAACATGGAAGTCTGCTACTTAGATTCATTCGAGTATTTATTTTTTATTGCTAGCTGAAAGCAGCGCTTAATTGGATAAGGCCTGGGTCTTTGGGTAGAGGTTAAGCTAAACAGCAAGTTATAAAAGTCATCATAAACCTTTGCAAGAAGGAGGAAGTTCAGTAGGAAACCTCGTGGGCCCTGACACCTGAATATTTTCAGCAGAAAGAAGATGAGCAAGAAAGAATAGGGCAGAGTGGCAAAGAAATGTAGGTGAGAAGGCCCCAAAGACAGACCTCGTGTTCTCACAGATGTTCTAAGACTAAACTGTTTCTTTCTTTAGTCAAACAAACTAGAGCTAGAAATGGTCTTCCGGTTCAGTCCCACTGGTTTACAAATGAAGAGACTGAGAACCCACAAAGTTAAATGGTTGTGCTAATCTAGTGTCATAAAGATGTAAACAAAACCCAGGTCTCCATTTCCTTTTAGCTATACCTCTAAGATATACCACTTGATTTCTCAGAAGTCTATTTTCTCAATAGATACAGAAGAAAATGTATTTATAAGTATATCCTTTAAAATCAGTGCCTCTAGTGTATATTCTCTATCTGTTCAAAATCTTTCTTAAGATAAGACTAAGAAAGTGATAGTATAGGACTATATATATAATGTATTATACTGTTATATAATATATGTTATATATATATTATGACATATATACTATCATATAACATGTTATTTTATAATTATATAATAGAACATACTTTATATATATATGTTATTTCTAAATACATGGTTCCGAAAATAACAAAGAGATAACAAAAGAATGGTGATAGGATAGGTATAATAATATTCTTGCTGCCACTATATGAATTTCAGTATCCCTCTCTGCTCCTTAATTCTCTTCCTTGAAAACCATAACTTTATAACTCTAAGGACTAAGCAAAATAATCACAACCCCAATTATGAAATATACTCCAACCATATGTTTCTTCCTATAAGCTCCACATCAGGATGATTTTTTACTGAACTTTTAATACATTTTAGCCTATCACTGGATAGTTAAAAAAAAATTTGATACCTTACATTTTTTGAGTATTCAATAGAAATCAACAGCTTGTCTCAAATTCAATCCCACTCCCATATGCTTATTATCATCTTAAAGGGGAAAAAAAGCATTGCTCAAATAGACTAAATTTCAAAATGTATGTACTTTCTCAGCAGGAGTGAGAGAAAAAAAATTTTAACTCAAAGATTCTGGCAAAATCATTTGGAAAATCAAACATTTGGATTGTCTAGATTCCTCTTAAGTGTTTTGCTTCCAGTACCATGTGTAAGAAAAAACACAAAATGAAGACTGGTTATTTTAAACATCACACATTTTGTGATCACTCTGTCAGAAAAATGTGGATTTTTACATTACATATAATTTCTGTTAGATATACTATTATACTAAAAGATTACCCAAATCAAGGAAATAACTTCAGCCTTGTAGTCTTTCAACGTCATCACTTATGTTAACATATAGGACCTCATTTAGGATTTTGAATGTAGACCACATTTATATTTTATCCAAGGACACAGGCTTAAAAACAAACACAAGATCACGTGTACAGGCTCTAAAATAAATCAGCCAGCAGACACAAGATCTGCTCTGTTTCTCACTTGTATTCCCTTTCCCCTCTGTTTCCTTCAGGTAGATGCTTCTGTTCTCAGAACCAGAGGCTTGGGGACAGAAAAAGGAAAAACAACCAAAACCAAAAACAAAAAACATGCTAGGAAGAAGAGGAATTGTTGAGAGCAAATTCAAGTTGACCTCATGGGACATTTAAAAGTGACATGGGAAAACTATGTTCCTAATGAAATTTTTTTTTCCTACATACAAGCAACTGTTCACATTCACATATTTATGATTCATGAGTTCAGATACTTGGAGAAGTTGTGCCAGACCATGCTCTCTCAGTTCAAGGTGTGTGTTTTTACAGCACTGCCCCTTGGGGCGGGAGTCACTGAAAAAAGTGGGTGGGCTCATCAGGGCCTCCAGGAGACAAGTCAAGCTTAGAAGTTCCCTGTTCTTGCCTCTTCCAGGACTGAACACTTAGATATTGATGGGGATGTACTCATGCTTAAACACCCTCTGAGATCATTCCATTTATTTTAAATCCATAACTTCTGTTGAATTATTTTCACCAGATTGTAACACAAAAGCACTGAGCAATAAAGGTTGTTTTTCTTTGGATTTGAGGGACAGAACAAATTTTGAACTGTTTGCATAAACAGTGGAACTAGAGGGAACAGGAGAGCTGGTACACGACAGGTACACATGCGGCTTTGGAGATTTTGAAGATGGGAGAACAATTTTAAAAGGAGAGGGATTCTGAAGTGCAGAGAGAGAATTACAGAAATAAACTCTGACTACTTTGCTATTTCATTTAGATCGTGGTGACTGCAGTGTTTTGTAAGCTAAGTACATGAAAGTTAGAATCATGTAAAATTAAAATGCAGGCGTTCTTTAAAAGGTACTTTCTTCTATGCCCCAGAGAGATACCTTCTAAATCATCCATGAAAGATGAACACCAGCACTGGCAGTCACACTTAGTGTTAGGAAACCCACTTCCTTCATAAGGATGAAGTCCATTCCTAAATACAAGATAATTCTTCCTCTATGTGTTTTCCTGCAGGTTTTTACTCTCTCAGTGTTTCCCTGAATCATGACCAAAAAAAAAAAAAGTTTCCTTTTTCAATTACATTCATTTAAAGAACATCCACTGTAAGCTACATTTAGTGCTAGGTAAAAAGGCTACCACATCAAGTTAAATAAACATGGTGGTCACTTCCCTGAGAAGCTTAAATATCTCCAGGCATCTGAACATAGACAGATCTCATACACACTCTCCACCCTTGCATTTTAATTCAGAGAGTGTCACCCTTCTACCTGCCCTGGTTGGTATCCTTTGTGAACTGGTGCACCTATAACTAACCACAACATGTGAGACGAATTTTGAGGAGTCCATAATGCAGTAGGAATCCAGGCACTATTACTAGATTAAAAGTCATGTGATTTGGGATTCAGAAATATTTATAAACATGAACCTCAAACTCTTGCCAATTCTTCTGTTCTTCCTATCCTTGTCTATCAAGTCACCACAGTACTTGCCTACCCAATACCAACCCCTCCCTAGAATCAGAATAAAATAGGTTAAAAAAAAAGAGAAAGCAAGATAGATATTTTTATGCCAATGAGAAACAAAGAGACCATACACTAATTCTAAAACAACACTCCCCAATTCTCTCCACAGCTGTGCCCACCTCTACATTATATTTGTTCCTAAAAACAGGAATTACTGACTGTTCTATCATTAAAATCATGAGTTTTTTCACTTTCTGGGTGTCTCTGTGTTAGTTCATAAATACTTCATAGTACTGTTTTAGAAAGACAAATAGGGCTTCCCTGGTGGCACAGTGGTTGAGAATCTGCCTGCCAATGCAGGGGACACGTGTTCGAGCCCTGGTCTGGGAAGATCCCACATGCCGCGGAGCAACTGGGCCCGTGAGCCACAATTACTGTCCCTGCGTGTCTGGAACCTGTGCTCTGCAACAAGAGAGGCCAGGATAGTGAGAGGCCCACGCACCGCGATGAAGAGTGGCCCCCACTTGCCACAACTAGAAAAAGCCCTCACACAGAAACGAAGACCCAACACAGCCATAAATAAGTAAATAAAATGAATTTAAAAAAACAAAACAAAAAAAACTTCCCCAAATGATCACTTCATTAATTAAAAAAAAAAGAAAGACAAATAAAGATGGCATAAAAAATCTTTTTTCTACAAAATTCTAACAGTATTTGCATCATAATTTTGATTATGAATTAACCAAAACATAGCAAATATCACCCTACACCATTTCTTAAGGAATATAATGATCTCGGTGTACATTCCCGCCAAACTTTATCACCTGTAGCAGGCAGTTTGGTGTTAATTAACAGTCATGATGTAATTTTTCATGGTCCCTATGGATATTCTCCTCTTACAAAGTTTATGATTCAACATTATCTCTGTGTAGAAAAAAAAAAATGGTAGGCTGATAAGAAAAATGACAATCTGGCCCAGTACATACAGAGAATGTATTAATTAACAGCAAAGTAATTCCATTCTGCTTAGCAGAGCCCCACCTAATCACATCAAAGTGATGAGAAATACACAAAAAGAAAAAAAAAACTTTTTAAAAATTATAAAATCACTCAAAAGTGAGGGGTGGGTAAAAAAAAGTTCATATTTTAGAAGTCTTATTTCTGAACAAGAGCAGGTAATTTACTTAAGAAAATCAGTTTTCTGGTTATCTACCTTCTTTTAAATGAAAACGTACATCATTCACTATTTTAAAGCACATCTTTTGTTCCCTAGGAAATCAAACTTCTTTATCAAAGAATACCTTTCAGGACTGGTTCAAGATGGTGGAGTAGAAGGACATGCTCTCATTCCCTCTTTAGAGAACACCAGAATCACAACTAACTGCTGAACTATCATCAATAGGAAGACACTGGAATTCACCAAAAAAGATACCCCACATGCAAAGACAAAGGAGAAGCTGCAATGAGACGGTAGGAGGGGCACAATCACAATAAAATCAAATCCCATAACTGCTGGGTGGGTGACACACAAACTGGAGAAGTTCACCCACTGGAGTGAAGGTTCTGAGCCCAAGTCAGGCTTCCCAACCTGGGGGTCCGGCAACGGGAGGAGGAATTCCTAGAGAATCAGACTATGAAGGCTAGCAGGATTTGATTGCAGGACTTGGACAGGACTGAGGGAAACAGAGACTCCACTCTTGGAGGGCACACACAAAGTAGTGTGCACATTGGGACCCAGAGGAAGGAGCAATGACCCCACAGGAGACTGTACCAGACCTACCTGCTAGTGTTAGAGGGTTTCCGGCAGAGGCTGGTGGCAGCTGTGCCTCACCGTGAGGACAAGGACACTGGCAGCAGAAGTTCTGAGAAGTACTCCTTGGCGTGAGCCCTCCCAGAGTCCACCATTAGCCCCACCAAAGAGCCCAGGTAGGTTCTTGTGCTGGGTCGCCTCAGGCCAAACAACCAACAGGGAGGGAACCCAGCCCCACCCATCAACAGACAAGCTTATTAAAGTTTTACTGAGCTCTGCCCACCAGAACAACAGCCAGCCCTACCCACACCAGTCCCTCCCATCAGGAAACTTCCACAAGCCTCTTAGATAGCCTCATCCACCAGAGGGCAGACAGCAGAAGCAAGAACTACAATCCTGCAGCCTGTGGAACAAAATCCACATTCACAGCATGATAGACAAGATGAAAAGGCAGAGGGCTATGTACTAGATGAAGGAACAAGATAAAACCCAAGAAAAAAAACTAAATGAAATGCAGATAGGCAATCTTTGAGAAAAAGAATTCAGAATAATGATAGTGAAGATGATCCAGGACCTCGGAAAAAGAATGGAGGCAAAGATCAAGAAGATGCAAGAAGGGTTTAACAAAGATCTAAAAGATTTAAAGAACAAACAGAGATGAACAATACAATAACTGAAATGAAAAATACACTAGAAGAAATCAATAGCAGAATAACTGAGGCAGAAGAACAGATAAGTGACCTGGAAGAAAGAATGGTGGAATTCACTGCTGCAGAACAGAATACAGAAAAAAGAATGAAAAGAAATGAAGACAGCCTAGGAGACCACTGGGACAATATTAAACTCAACAACATTCGCATAATAGGGGTCCCAGAAGGAGAAGAGATAGAGAAAGGACCCGAGAAAATATTTGAAGAGATTTTAGTTGAAAACTTCCCTAACACGGGAAAGGAAACAGCCACCCAAGTCCAGGAAGCTCAGAGAGTCTCATACAGGATAAACCCAAGGAGAAACACACCAATACACATAGTAATCAAATGGCAAAAATTAAAGACAAATAAAAATTATTGAAAGCAGCAAGGGAAAAATGACAGATTACATACAAGGGAATTCCCATAAGGTTAACAGCTGATTTCTCAGAAGAAACTCTACAAGCCAGAAGGGAGTGGCATGATATACTTAAAGTGATGAAAGGGAAGAACCTACAACCAAGATTACTCTACCCAGCAAGGATCTCATCAGATTCGACAGAGAAATAAAAAGCTTTACAGACAAGCAAAAGCTAAGAGAATTCAGCACCACCAAGCCAGTTCTACAACAAATACTAAAGGAACTTCTCTAAGTGGGAAACACAAGAGAAGAAAAGGACCTACAAAAACAAACCCAAAACAATTAAGAAAATGGTAATAGGAACATAATGTATCGATAATTGCCTTAAATGTGAATGGAGTAAATGCTCCAATGAAAAGACACAGGCTTGCTGAATGGATACAAAAACAAGACCCATATATATGCTGTCTACAAGAGACCCACTTCACACCTAGGGACACATACAGACTGAAAGTGAGGGGATGGAAAAAGATATTCCATGCAAATGGAAATCAAAAGAAAGCTGGAGTAGCAAT
>NC_041217.1:5427730-5428228 GCF_002837175.3 Physeter macrocephalus | reverse complement strand
GAACATTCTCCAGGATAGATCACCTCTTGGGTCACAAATCAAGCCTCAGTGAATTTAAGAAAATTGAAATCATATCACGCATCTTTTCTGACCACAACGCTGAGATTAGAAATCAATTACAGGAAAACAAAAAAAATGTAAAAAACACAAACACATGGAGGCTAAACAATACTTTACTAAATAACCAAAAGAACACTGAAGAAATCAAAGAGGAAATCAAAGAATACCTAGAGACAAATGACGATGAAAACACGACGATCCGAAACCTATGGGATGCAGCAAAAGCAGTTCTAAGAGGGAACTTTATAGCGATACAAGCTTACCTCAAGAAACAAGAAAAATCTCAAATAAACAATCTAAACTTACACCTAAAGGAACTAGAGAAGGAAGAACAAACAAAATTCAAAGTTAGCAGAAGGAAAGAAATCATAAAGATCAGAGCAGAAATAAATGAAATAGAAACAAAGAAAACAATAGCACAGATCAATAAAACTAAAA
>NC_041217.1:5415120-5427317 GCF_002837175.3 Physeter macrocephalus | reverse complement strand
TATGATCATCTCAATAGATGCAGAAAAAGCTTTTGACAAAGTTCAACACACATTTATGATAAACACTCTCCAGAAAGTGGGCATAGAGGGAAACTACCTCAACATAATAAAGGCCATATACGACAAACCCACAGCAAACATCATTCTCAATGGTGAAAAATTAAAAGCATTTCCTCTAAGATCAGGAACAAGACAAGGATGTCCATTCTCACCACTATTATCAACATAGTTTTGGAAGTCCTAGCCACGGCAATCAGAAAGAAAAAGGAATACAAATAGGAAAAGAAGAAGTAAAACTGTCACTGTTTGCAGATGACATGATACTATACATAGAGAATCCTAAAGATGCCACCAGAAAACTACTAGAGCTAATCAATGAATTTGGCAAAGTAGCAGGATACAAAATTAATGCACAGAAATCTCTGGCATTCTTATACACTAATGATGAAAAATCTGAGAGTGAAATTAAGAAAACACTCCCATTTACCATTGCAACAAAAAGAATAAAATATCTAGGAATAAACCTACCTAAGGAGACAAAAGACTTGTATGCAGAAAACTATAAGACACTGATGAAAGAAATTAAAGATAAATATATAAACAGCTCATGCAGCTCAATATTAAAAAAACAAACAACCCAATCAAAAATTGGGCAGAAGACGTAAATAGACAAATACACAGATGGCCAAGAAGCACATACAGATGACATACAGATGGCCAAGAAGCACATGAATAGCTGCTCAACATCACTAATTATTAAAGAAATGCAAATCAAAACTACAATGAGGTATCACCTCACACCAGTTAGAATGGGCATCATCAAAAAAATCTACAAACAACAAATGCTGGAGAGAGTGTGGAGAAAAGGGAACCCTCTTGCACTGTTGGTGGGAATGTAAATTGATACAGCCACGTGGTACATATATACAATGGACTATTACTCAGCCATAAAAAGGAACGAAATTGGGTCATTTGTAGAGATGTGGATGCATCTAGAGACTGTCTTACAGAGTGAAATCAGAAAAACAAATATCGTATATTAACGCATATATGTGGAACCTAGAAAATTGTACAGATGAACCAGTTTGCAGAGCAGAAATTGAGACACTGAAGTAGAGAAAAAACCTATGGACACCAAGGGGGGGAAGCGTCGGAGGGGGTGGTGGTGTGATTAATTGGGAGATTGTGATTGACATGTATACACTGATGTGTATAAAATGGATGACTAATAAGAACCTGCTGTATAAAAATATAAATAAAATTAAATTTAAAAAAAGAATACCTTTCAGAATTATTAAGAAAAAGCAATGAGATCTCATTATTCTTACGTGGAGAGATGTGATAGATTGCACACTCTGACAGGGAATGCTCTGTAATATGTTACCTCACTGTTTTCACCAAAATGTTACAAATTAGCACCCTGGTAAAGTGGAGGATGTCTAATACTTTCCACAAAGCACTCTTTAACCGCAAGCTGATATTGTAATAGAGTGAGTGATTAACTTTTATTTCTAATTAGAAAATAACATGATACAATGAAACCGAAGACATTTCTTCAGTAACTGTAGTCTCACATCCTATGCATTGCCAAAGAAATTATATATGCAACTCTCATATACCATAGAAAAATGTGCATAAAGGTCAAATTGAATCAAATGGTGAAATCTATTAAAATCGACCTCCAATTATCAATTAACAAGGAAGATCATAAAGTAAGGATATTATATCTGTATTATTATTTTATAATTTTTAAATTTGCCTTAACTTGTGTGGGGTTTTTTTCTTTCTTTTTTTCTCCTTCTTCTCCCTTCCTTTTTTTTCTTTTTTTTGTTTTTGTTTTGGCCTGTAGCTGTTGCAGGAAAATGGCAGCAATTCTATTCCCACAACCAGTGCAACAAGCCAAGTAATATGTACTTACCAGAATCTCTAATGTCTTTGGGGACCTGGCCAATGATTTTCCAGGAAATAGAACGAAAACAAATAGGCTATGAACTAAGAGGAAGAAGACAAAATGCTGAATTAAATAAGCTCACAACCAATCTCTTATTCTTACCTTTTGTTCAAGTATTTTTCTCATGGTTTTCTATTTACTTCTCTTTTTACACAGTCAAAATGTGTTTTCTTTCAGAGTTGAAATTTATTTTTAATTATTTTGTGAAAATACAGTAAAACTGAAAAATATTCACTGAATCAAATATACCAGGTTCTGAATTTATTTTAGTATGCATAGAAAATTTAGTTTTAAATCTCTAATTCTAACACACAGGTTTATATACAGTTTTATGAAAAGGTGATAATACATGGTTATTCTTCTTAATGCAAATAATATCTTCAGAGGGACATTTATTTGAAATACACATAAAGAAAAGCCATGCCTAAATAAAAACTAAAGAAGTAAACAATAGTTGTTTTACTTGGGGAAAGAAATTCACTGAATATTCTCCTTAAATTGATCACACCTAAATAAGAGCTTTTTAAGATCACCTGAAAGTGAAGTGTCTTTTCAACAATTCTTATATACATATAAAATCTAATTTTTAATATAGGTCATAGTAAATAAGTGGAATGTTGTTTTTGTTATTTAATATTATTATATATGTGTGTGCGTGTATATATATATTTGTTAAAATTGGCAATAAATACAAAAGGACATATTTCCATGCTGTTAAAAACTACCTGAAAACATCATATTTTGTGCCTGCACAGAAATTCATCCCATAAATATACATATTCTATAAATTAGTAAACCATTCCTCCAATTTTGAATATTTAGCTTGTTTCCAGTATGACACTATTAAAACAAACTGTGAATAATAAGCATCTTTATGTGCTAAGTTCTTGCTGCCTTCCAGAGGACATTCCCAGAAGTGGATTTACTTGTTCAAAGAGTATCAACATTTCAAGGCTCTTCATAAATATTACCAAGTCATTTTGCAGAGTTGTACAAATCTACATTCCCACTAGGAATGTAAGAAAGTTTCACTATATCCTCTTCCATATTAAATAGTATAATTGTTAAAAGCACTGTTAAACATGATATCTAACTTTAATGTGCATTTCTCAGCTTACTGGTGATGTATTTTTTTCTGTGGTTGGTATTTATTTAGATATCATCTTTTCTCGATTTTTTAACCTAATTCTTTGTAAAATATCCTCCCCCCAAAATTATAATACAGTACTTAATTCATTGCTGTATTTTTCCAGTGTATTATTTGCCTTTTGATTTGTGTGTGTGTGTGTGTGTGTGTGTGTGTGTGTTTACACATGGGACACTGTAAATCAAATTTATCATTCTTTTTCTTAAAGAAACCAGTTCTATGATCTTTTTTTAACCATTAAGAAGCTTTCCTCCATTCAAATATTTGGTAAGTATTTAATCAATTTCTCTTTTACTTCTTTACTAACTTTTTAATGTTACTTTTTCATTAATTCCTTTAAAAATATTAGTAAGGTGCTTACTATGCATAAAGAAAACACAGTTTAAACTTGGCATAAAGCAATACTGAACAAAATCTGATACAGCCCCTGGGCTCATGCATCTTAAAATCTCATGCAAGAGGCAGCTATTACTGAAAGGAAGGCTCGAGCTGAGATGTAAAAGATCTGACCACGGCTAAATTTCTTGAGGGGATGGTGAAGCAGAAAAATTATCTTATGCTAAAGCAATGTGGTGTGAATTCTGATACAATAAAATAAGAACAATGTAGCTGAACATATGTGTGAGGAGAGAATGGAGTCAGAGATAAAGCTGGAGAGAGAGGTAAGGCAGCATTACAAGCCTCTTAAGATTTCTGGTCTTTATCCTAAGAAGAATGGAAAGAATGGAAACACTTTTGGTGTTGTAAAGACAAATACAAGTTAAAAATAAGAGGCTTAATTCTCCCTGTTGAAAATAAAGAGATTTCCCCAACCTCCTTTTCCTTTGAGCATTTCCTTAAAAAATCTGTACTTGTAAATACTTTGCTCTTTTGAAGTGATAGAAATCCTTTCGAAAACTAGGTCAGTCTCTTGTGGGCTTTACAGACCTAGGACTGTCATTCTTTCTCAAGGACCTGGGAGCAATCTCTCTGAGATGTGAACATCAAGGGAGATAGCCTCTGTCTCTCAGTTTCTGTAGTAGGACAGCAGTCTATCTTCAGGACTTCAAGTTGCAAAACAACTTCCTGTAATAAAGACCTGGGAAGTTAGTTTGGTTGTCCTCTGGGTAAAGCCATTTAGTTAACACAGATGGTGACTCCAATTACCAGGTAAAGTTAAGATGAACTGTGTGTGACAAATGGTGCTGTCAAGTCCTCTTACTCGAGGATGAGTTATTGTTTAGCTTGAGAACATGTAAGTGATGGGTTGTATCTGCTTGGCTATATCAGAGGATGAGGTTTCTCTTTTTGCTGTCGCCTAGTGGGGTGCTCGTGATGTGTCTCACGTTCCAGTCTCAGGCTTATTCAATGATGAAAGTGTTTTCTTTCTCTCTTCCCTTCATGGAGAAATTTTCTGGACTGGAAGAAGACTGTGTTTTAATCATTTTCCCCCAACAGTATGAAGGGAGGGAAAATACACTTAGTTTTATATTTCAAGATGATCTCTTTGGCTGTAAAGAAGAAAATGGGAGAGAGGAAAGGAAGTCTGACCCAAATAATAAACATTGTGGGTGAGAAATGGGAGAAGCTTGGAATAAGATGGGGATGGTAAAGGAGAGAAGTGGATGTATTCACAGATATCTCACATACAACAGCAATAGGATCTGATAATGAATAAGATATAACGGTAAGAGGTGTAAAGATAACGCCTAAATTATTTTATAACAAGATAGACAGTCCAAGAAATATGGCCACAGATACATGGCCATTTCCCTTGGTTGGGGAAATACTGAATTTGAGGTGACTAAAAAAAAGTCAGATGAAAATAGAAAGTTAACCATTGCGTAATTTATTTTGAATTATATTTTAGTGAGTGAAGTAAGGTTCTAATTACTGTTTATTCCTTTTTTCTATTTTTCTGAACAGCTAATTACTCCAGGGCAAGTTCTATTTTAGCTTGGTCCCATTCACAAAGTCCTCTCTTGCTGAATGCAAACAAATAAAACAAAACCAAGAACCTGAGAACCCAAGAAGAATATTATTTCCTTCACACCAGGTATTTTTCCTTTCAATTTAACTAGACTCCACCACCTAAATCTAATGCAGAATCTTTGCTTCAAACTCATTCATGCTCTCCACCTACCATCAGTATAGAGAATTAATATAAAGGGGTAGGTATTTGATTCTTTAAGACACCGTCCCAGTATTTGAGCTTTCCAACCGCTAGGACTTAGGCTTCAAACCATGATTATTCTTTGCCTTCAGCTTTGGGCCCTTCCCAACAGTTGCCAAGAATCTAAGTACTTTAACCTATATCCTATTCATCAGCCTCCCAATTGCCCAGGGAATTAAGGCAGCGTTAGGAATATGAGGAAAAGAGAAAGCATTTTTTGTTAGCGTTATTCTTTCTGAGGGAACAATTTTCCTCCCAGTGCCCCCCAACCTGGCCCCCACCATTCCTTTCCTAATCACAGCCAGTGAAGGAAAAGATAATTTGGGTCACGAGATCACTAAAGACCCTTACTGCCAAGGGGAGTGGGATGGCTGCCTGTAGGTCCAATTTCATTGGGTTCAAACAAAGGAAAAAATGACCTTCCAGAAAGAGAAAATTAATCAAGTAGCCAAGGACACGTTTACCTGAATAGAGCAGCTTGAATGATTTCATAGGTAATCCGGTATCAGAATTGGTGGTCTTTAAATGTTAAATTGCAGCGTTTAGACTGTGTCCTTTGGACTATAAAAAAAGGCATGGGGTGGGGGGGCTTCCCTGGTGGCGCAGTGGTTGAGAATCCGCCTGCCGATGCAGGGGACACGGGTTCGCGCCCCAGTCCGGGAAGATCCCACATGCCGCGCAAAGGGAGAGGCCACAACAGGGAGAGGCCCGCGTACAGCCAAAAAAAAAAAAAAAAAAAAAAAAAGGCATGGGGGTGAACAATAAAAGGTGTCTCAATGACACATGACACAATCCAAGAAATTTTTATGAACAGGAGTATGGCAACAGTGTGCAAGATTAATCAAATGGGATGGAGCAGGAAACCGACGTCTCAAGAGGCTTATTTCAAGACCAGATGTGAAGTCGTAAAGAGGCAGGTTAACATGGTGGAAGTAGGAATGGAAAAAAGAAAAACTTTACAAAATCTACATGGAAGCTTACGTACGGTTTCACAGTGAATAAGCTATTTTTATGGTTTCATCCTGCTGGTCCCAATGGACAAATAGCTATCTACAGGACATTTCCTTAGAGATAAGAAGTAAATCGTATATCGTTACCATAGCTAAATGTGGTCGGTGAATGCCACACAGAGAAGTCAACTTAATAGGGTACCTCTTACAGGAAAAGTAGATGTACGTAAATAATCAGATTTAGCACTTTGTTCTATTACAACATATTTTTTAAAGTGAGAAAAATTTTATAGCTTTTGAATATATATTTAAAATGTATGAGACAATACTTTGCAACATGAATAAATATACGTAAGGTCTACAGGCAAAGACACACACTAAAATGCATAAATAAACACATAAATAAGTACTACATAAAAAGAGCCTTGAGGTTCATATAACATCTAATTAAGAAAGGTAGTGATTAATCAATATACTCCTTAAGCAAAAACTTACTGGCTGAATATTAACTGCAAAACTAAATATGAATTCCTCAATTTAGAGTAAGTCAATCATAAAACAGTTCAGTCTACTCATTCATATCTCTCACTCCTCCTCTCCATGAACATCAGTGTTTTAATTAAGCTACTCTAGACTAAGCACCATTTCTGGAACATAACTCACTTTTGCATGCCCTCTTCCATCCACCTGGAATGCCTTCTTTTCTTTAATTTTCTTTTTAAAATTTTTATTTTATACTGTAGTATAGTTGATTTACAATGCTGTGTCAGTTTCAGGTGTACAGCAAAGTGATTTAGTTATACGTATACATATATCCATTCTTTTCAGGTTCTTTTCCCATATAGGTTATTACAGAATACTGAGTAGAGTTCCCTGTGCCTTCTTGACAGTGTAACCTCCTGGAAATCCCCTTATCTGTCAAGAGCAAAACTCAAATGTCCCCTCTCCCCCGACATCTTATCTTGTGATATCATAGTTTGTAAGTCTCTGCATGATGAGATTGAATCTTTAATGCTACTGGCATAAACCTAGGACTTTCCACGTTTTTCTACAGTCTTTACAAAGAGGATTGATGATGCTTGAGATTCACCGGGAAGGGAGAGCAGACGGGTCCAGGGAAGGTAGACTGCGCACCCCTGGAAAGATATGTCTTCTTGTGTCATGAGGTGGGAGTGTACTCACCAGGGCCAGGTCTTAAGAACCCGAGGAACTCGCTTGTGTGACGGCTTCTACCTTATCCCTGAAGTGGGAAGCTAAGCCTTCTGTTAAGAGAGGAATGTAGTGAAGAAGCACTCCTGAGCAGAGTGGAGAGCATCTCACGGAGCCTGCATGGGAACGGGACATAAGGGAACAGCACGGGAACTGCAGGGCAGCACACATCTCCAACTCTCCCCCAGTACTTGAGTCTTCCTCCCCCCAGGACTTTGATCTCACTTAGGAAAACTCGATGCCTTGAGCCTTGGGTTGCAGTTTATCAGATCATGGTTTTCTTCACAACCCTCAGCAGTTCTGATATTCGAGCATTGAAGGCACTGCCTCTCAAAACAAAAACAACCACCTTGAAACTTGCTCCCTCCTCAGACTAGGTTAAGCAGTCCTTCTCTGTTCTCTCTTAATACCTAGGACTAATTTCGATCTGCATTTACCACAAATTAAAATGCCTGGTTTATGTTGTAGCATGACAGCCTTCTTTTCTTTCCTCTCCAGAGTCTGACACAACTGAAGCAAGTAGTAAATGTTGGTTGAATGCAGGCCAGAAAGACCCTATGCTAGAAATGTAACGACAGAGTTCTGGGCTCAAAGAGTTCATAGCATGTAGAGTCAAATCTATGGATGTGTTCCCTTGTGATAATTTTCTATCCTTTTAAAGAAATGATAATCCAGGGCAAAGGATGGGGCAGAAATCACTGAGTAGATTAAGAAGCTAAGTAAAAAACAAAAGTCCTGTCATTAATGTAGAAATTAATTTGAGGATGTCAATGAAAGGATGAAAACTTATTAGGAGTGCTTATTAGTCAGTGCTATTATAATTTTATTCCTAATAAGTTTCCATGCATTCATTTAAATCCTAAAATTAATTTCTACTTTCTCTTAGTTTGTCTAGCACTTTTGTTTTATGCTTAGCTTCTCAATCTACTGAAATATTTGTAAACTGGTTTGATTTTTAGAGTCTACTACATCTCTAAATTTCTTTCTTTAAATTTATTTTTTTTAATCAATTTATTTATTCATTTATTTTTGGCTGCGTTGGGTCTTTGTTGCTCCACATGGGCTTTTCTCTAGGTGCAGCGAATGGGGAGCTACTCTTCGTTGCGGTGCGCGGGCTTCTCATTGCAGTGCACGGGCTTCTCATTGCAGTGCGTGGGCTTCTCATTGTGGTGGCTTCTTTTGTTGGGGAGCACGGGCTCTAGGCACGTGGGCTTCAGTATTTGTGGCACATGGGCTCAGTAGTTGTGGTTCGCGGGCTCTAGAGCGCAAGCCCAGTAGTTGTGGCGCACAGGCTTAGTTGCTCCACAGTATGTGGGATACTCCCGGACCAGGGATCGAACCCGAGTCCCCTGCACTGGCAGGTGGATTCTTAACCACTGCACCACCAGGAAAGTCCCAAAATTTTTCTTTAAAAGTTAATTGATGACTTTCTATCATGTCAGGACTATCGAAACTGTTTCATTGATCTCTACAACTACTGTGAATGAATATTCGGTAGTATCTGTCTCTATTTTTTCAAAATGACCTCTTGTATTCTCAACATTTATTTTTCAGATTATTTTGATGGTGATATGTTGATTTTTCAATAAAAGATATATTTTGAAACTTTTATTGGAATTGTAATAAAGCTATAAATGTATCTGATATTTGGTGACCTCCTTAGGATAAAGCTACAGTCTTACATTTGTAAGTCTCTATTTATATATCCCAATTAAATTTTATAGTTTTCTTCAGGATCATATGGAAGAATTTACTGCTCTGGCTATTTATGGAGAAACATGATTGAAGGAGTTCAGACTTCTGGAGAGACCCAAAGAGCCCCTGAATTCTTAATGAAGTTAATACAAAAGGATAACAACAGGGAAGTAATATTGGCTGCCCAGAGGGAAGGAAAAGAATAGCAGACATGGGGCTACAGATCTCTATTCAGATCTGAGCAACTGGGGTTCATGTTCATCCAAATTGGCCAGACTGGGGAGAAAATTAAAAGACTGCTATTCACTACACTGTGAGAAATTTCTATTAAAAATAAAGTCATGCTTTTGTTTTGATTACAGGGCAAACGGACAATCTGGGGGGAGGGGTGATAGGCAGAGGTAGAAGGAAATCTATAGCCAACTTGGTCATCTCCAAAGTCACTCAAGGATTACAGGGGTTTTCTGCTCATGCAGGAGAAGTTCTGACCAACAAGTCTCCAGGGTCCAGGAAGTCTGAGCCGGAATAGAAAAATCCTTTTAGTAAAAGGATTTTGTGTAATGGTGGGCTATGAAGTTCAAAACAACACCTCATCCTGCTAAAAAGAGAAACGAGAGAGAGAGAACCTGTTCTTAGGGTAAAATTTAGTAACTGTGAAAGGAAGAGTCTCATTTTGAGGAACTTCTGGAATATGATAATTTTTATTGTTAAAAGCCTGTTAAATGTTTGTGTTGGCAGATTTTTACAAGGTGTCTGTATTACATAATTTTGATGGGGCCTAAATAAACCTGACTTTAAAACAATCAGATAAACTTTTCTGTACTATAAAGAAAGGAATCTGAAGCTTTGCTGACTTGGAGAGTTCCTATTTGTGGGCACCTCCTCCCAACACTTTCATATACCGTGCTGGTGTCACACTCTTACTCAATACCAAGCCAACTGAAAAGTTTTGAGTTTTGAGTAGAGAATACCACTTGCAGTAATGTTCTCAAGGCAAGAAAATACTTTACACATTTTATAAGCCGGCAGATGCAATGGTACACAAGTTGTCTGCGGCAGATTAGGGTGCTATAAAGAATGTGTGTCAAGCTCTCACAGGAAGAACCAAACAGGGATGCCTAGGATTCTGAAGCAAAAATAAATCTTCCTTGAATGAGTAACTACCATCCTTTTTTCAGAAACAGCAAGATTCTGGCTTGCTTCTAGATCTTGGTGAGGACAAAATGTCTAACCATTAAACATCAGAGAGTTCATCTTGAAGGTGCCCCATAAATAACTGGTTGCATCTCATCCATTCAGCCAAAAAACCAAGCATTCATCATTTCCTCTAAAGGAAGTGCCCAGAAGGCAAAAGTTATTTACAGGAGCAGACAGCTCACTCCCCTAGCCTACTCCTGCCACACTGCTCTGATCTGGTCCCATATGACCAACCTCCTATATTAATTTGTCTTCCCCTCCCCTTTCGCTGTCCCATGAGGGCAGAAATGTTTGCCTATTTTATTCACCTGTACAACCTCAATACTTTGAATAATGACTGTTACCTAGGAGATGCTCAACACATATTGGTTGAAATAATAAATGCTTTAAGATTAGATATTTTTGCAGAGATGGATAGGATGTTGCTATTAAACAGAAAAGGTAGAAAGAAGTTCAATATAGTTCCATTTACAGTATCTGTTGGAAGAACTTGGGCAACATGGGAAAAGACACGAAAAATTCCCCCGACTCGCCCCTGCTCAAGCTATTAATTTTGGAGGAGAAAGAACGAGAGATGACATGGCTATTTTGGAGGAACACCCCAGAATACAGTAGCACTGGGACTCAGTTCAGACAGAGAGCTGAAAGAAATGTAGAAATGAATAAAATAAGCCCCTGGATGTAGAATTTTTGGTACTCGAGGGACTGGAGTTAAGGTAGTTTTTCAACACAAGTCAAAAGTGTCCTCAAAAGAGATCCCGGTTCCTCGTTATTAACCATGCTGATGAGTTTGCCTCCACTGTAGAATTCTTGTCTATAAACAAGATAATTATGATCAATAGGTCAATCAGGCCCTGATACCTAGCAAATAAGAGTCCCAGGGGTACAAATCCAGAAGGCATAGGACGGCAGAGACACATATTTCCAGACATGCAGTAAATTTCATTATTGCCCCAGAGGTGCAGAAATCTCTTTCCATGAAAAGGGTCCAGAATAGCTTGGAATGTGGGCTGATGTGTGTTTTGGGGATGTCACAAAGCAGAAATATCAATTCTTTTGTTTCAGTAATGGATATAATGTGTATTTGGGGGAATGTATATCCATGCTAAAAATCTGACCCTGATTGTGTGATTATGCAGATGCTAAAACTTGCCTAAAGGAGATTTTAAAACTGAGAAGCAGGACCTGAGAGGTAATGTATTTCCAACACCATGAATGAAACAATCCAATTGACTCCATAAGGCTCAGATCCTGTAGAAAGGGGCTAATGAGCTTTAAAAAGTGCTCACCTTTTAATCTCTTTCTCTGGTGGACTAGCAAATGACAACAAATCTTGACTGTAAAAGAAGAGACTACGGTAGTGACATATTTTGAGAGTTTACTCACCCTCTTGCAAAAATTAAACCCTGCAAATTGAAGTTTTAGATCTGATACAAAGATCCACTAGGGGCTTGGGATTTCTCCCAATGCAGGGAAAACTCTGCCTGACACAGGATCCTCCAGATCCAGAGTAGCCTAAGCTTGGGTGGTAGAAGTTGGTATGATGACCTAGTGGCTGGGCAAGTGAATGAGGGTGTCTCCCAGCATCTAAAAAAGAAGGCAGATCCAGATATCAACACACAAAAAGGATCTCAGGGGTATTAATCTTGGCCTTCTAGAAGTAAAGAGAATGAGAGAGTGCCATGAAGTGAATTAGAGAAGGCTGAGGAAGAAGTATCCAACTGACAAAAATAAATATGCTTCATCACCTTGTTAGCAAATCAGAGCCACCATCACCACATTTGGTGGGATAATCAGTAAGGCACCATCGTTATGGCATGCAGATGCTTTCTAATGAATGTAGATGTTATCATTAAAAAGGTGTTTTGGGCTTCCCTGGTGGTGCAGTGGTTGAGA
>NC_041217.1:5407729-5415045 GCF_002837175.3 Physeter macrocephalus | reverse complement strand
CGGAGCCTGTGCTCCGCAACGGGAGAGGCCACAACCGTGAGAGGCCCGCGTACCGCAAAAAAAAATAAAATAAAATAAATAAAAAATAAAAATAAAAAGCTGTTTTATTTTATTGAACATCATGATGCATTTGGATAGGCGAACGTAGGCTTTTAAGAAAAGCTGATGACAAAGGAAAAGAGAAATTTCCTGAGATGCTGGAAGGCCAGGCACTTTGTAAAATGAAGTAACACATGGGAACCACCAACAAAAGAGTTGCTGCAAAGGCTTTAGGAGCAAGAAGGTCTAGCATATGATTTTCAATTGTTTCTGGATGCATGCTGACTCTTTTTTGCTTCTCAGAAAACTTTAGGCATAAGTTCTACTCTATATAAATGGGGCTATAAATGGAAAGGGGCTCTAGTGCCTCAGGTTTAGATGGATGCTAGGATGAAATAAAAGAACCCATGTACATCAGAAAGGAAAAAATCTCCAGGATTTTTTTAACCACAGCAGGCCTTGTCTTTTCAGAATTTTGAAAAAGTTGAGTGTAGGTTTTTAACTTCCGCAAGGCACACAGTGGATATTTGACCAAATCTTCTAATTCGAGGGATAGGAAACAACTGTCACAAAGACTTCGTCCATTGCATTTAACTTCAAAGAATTACCTTAACTGTCTTCATGGAAAATGTGACAGTTATGACTAATGTAAAGTTTTAAGAATAAAATAAAGCTGAGAGAGAGTGAGAGAGAGAGAGAGGGAGAGCAAGAGAGAGAGAATTCTGAGAGGTACATTTATAATTCTATGAACGTAGAGAATATAATTCCTAAACATACATGTGTGTGTTTAATCACCTCATGGCTTACTCAGATCCAAAATCAATTGCACTTTTTGTGGTTGGAATGAGCAGAAACAGTGCTTTGGATTTGGTTATACATCCAGCATGACATTTCATTGCTTCATTATCTTTTTTAAAAAGTTACTCAGGGACAGTCTTGACTTCTAATCAGACCAAGTGAAAATGATCTTAACTTAAATTGATGAGTCCCTCTGTAGAACTCAAAGTTAGATTGAAGATTTGATACATGATATTCATATTTTCTTCTAGCTGTTTATGCAGTATCTTTCAAAGTGTTTTGAACACTAAATAACTGATGACTAAAAGAAAAAAGGGAGGGAGGCACAGAGAGGAGAGGAAGAGGGAAGGAGGAGCGTCTGAATGTGCTAATACATAGAAAACTGGCTAAAATATTCGTAAGACTCAGTCATTTTATTTCTAACGATTTGCAGTGCTAATGGAGGAGACATGAAAACTGTTCTCCCCCAGGAGGCATTTATTTTATTTATGTTTATCGCTTGCTTTTTTTTTTTTAAGTCTTTTATCTTGAGATGATATAAATTCACAGAAGGGCAAAGATGTTCAGAGATGTTCTGTGCACCCTTCACCCAGGCTCCCTCAATGTTAACATATGACGTAACTATAGCACAATACTAACACCAGAAAAATTGAAATTGGTGCAATTCGAAAAGCTTATTCAGATTTCACCAGTTGTAAATGCACTCACTGGTATGTGTGTGTTGTATGTGTAGCCCTGCAAAGTTTTATCACCCGTGTAGCTGCCTGTAACTACCACACAATCAAGATATTGAACTGTATCATCACAAGACTCCCTCCTGCCATCTGCTTAGAGCCTCTCCACCAACCGGCATCGCTTATACCTCGCTACCACTCATCTGCTCTCCGTCCCTATAATCACATTATTTCGTGAATGTTAAATACATGTAATCATGTCGTATATATTCTTTTGAGGTTGGCTTTTTTTCCTTCAGCATAATTTCTTTGAGGTTCATCCAAGTTGTCGAATTTATAAATCATTTTTCCTTTTTACTGCTGATTAGTATTCCATGGTATGGATGTACCACTGTTTATATAACTAGGGACTGGCTGCTGTGAACATCTGTGTACAAGTTTCTGTATGAAAATCTAAGACTGCCTTAGATTGAAATTGCTGGGTCATATGGTAAATCTATTTTCAGTTTTAAAAGGAACTACCAATTTTCCAGTGTGGCTGTACCATTTTACATTTCCACCATCAGTGTACAAGTGCTCCAGTTTTTCCACAACCATACCAGCATTTGATGGCAAGGATCACTTTTTTTTTTTCCCCCCCATTCTGAGAGGTATGTAATGATAGCTCCTTGTGGTCTTAATAAGAATTTCTCTAATGGCTAACAATATTGAACATCTTTTTATACACTTATCTGCCATCTGTATATATTCTTTGGTGAAATGTCTGTGCGTATCATTTGCTCATTTCCTAGCTGGATTGTTTTTGCTTCTTTTTCAATGCTGAGTTTTGAGAGTTCTCCACATATTCCAGAAACACGTCATTTATTGAAATGTGGATTGCAAATATCTTCTCCCAGTTTGTAATTTGTCACTTCATCCTCCTGACAAAAGCTCTGAATTTTGATGAAGCATAGTTTGGGCAGGGGGGCGGGGGGTCATTTTTAGTGTTGGTCTGAGGACCATTTGCCCATTCTTGGTCCCAAAGATTTTCTCCTATGTCTTTTCCTAGAAATGTTAGTTTATGTTTTACATGTAATTCCATGAAGCATTTTGAGTTGTTTTGTGTTAAGTGTGAGACTTAGGTCCAGGTTCATTTTTTTAGCTACGGAGGTCCAATTGCTCCAGCAGTGTTTTTTGAACAGGTTATTCTTCCTCCGTTAAATTGCTTGTGCTCCTTTGTTAAAAATTAATTGGACATATTTGTATGGGTGCACTTCTGGGTTCTCTATCCAATTCTGTCCAGCTCTGTGCTTCCTTCCTCTAGGACCACAGCCTCTTGAATACTGTGCCTATACGGTAAGTCTTAACATTGAGAAGACTGATTATTTCCACGTTATTATTCCTCCCACAAAACTGTTTTGGCTATTCTAGAGACTTTACCTTTCCATAAAAATTGTGGAATAAATTCATCTATGTCTACAAAAAAAACCTTGCTGAAATGATGATAGAAATTGTCTTAACCCAACAGATCAATTTAGGGAGAAATGACATCTTTACTATATTGAGCCTTCTGATCCATGAACGTGTAAAGTGTTTCTTGAACCCCACTACTTCCAAATTCATTTTTTACAGGACACTGACACCTCTGTGAGGCACTAAGGTGGAGGTGTCATGTTTGAGTATTACGTAATTAAGCCAGTGCTTTTGGTAATTTCTATTATCTACTCCAATTTGATACTTTGACAAGCTTATCCCGGTCTGAATAACTTCCTTTATATGCAAATTTTATCACAACATTTATGATAATTACAGCTGCTGAAATACATGTTAATCCCACCTGAGAGGGCTAGGGACTATATCATTCATCACTGTATCCACAGTCCTGACTTGAGTGCCTGCCACATCGTGAAGACTCAACAATGTTCACTGAATGAGTGAAACCATTCTTTAATCAATGAGGGAATATCTATATGTACTTATGTCAGATTTTTAAAGATCTGGGGTCTCTGAATCTTCAACACAAACTAGTAATGCTCTCCACTAGGAAGCTCCTCTCTATTTTGCTTTGTTTTGCCATACATCATACTTCTAATGATAACATATATAATACAGCATAAAACCATATACATAAATACACGTGTACGTGCACATACACATCCACCTACATACACACTCTTACCAGGGCAAAAAATTACCCATTAAAATCTCAAAATATAATGACATAGTTAGGCAATCTGCTTTTATCTCTAGGAAATAATTCGTTGACTGTAAAGAACTTTCCCAACAGAAATCTGAACCAGAAATTATACCCATTTTGCATATATCTTGTGTCACAGCCAGACTTAATCATCCAAATCTTCGCTGAAGCAAAGCTAACCTTTAGTACACGCAGAGGAGAAAGATCCAAAACTGGATTCCCAGCAGGTCACTTCGTGGTTTAAAATTATTCAGTAGTCTCCCTCCTCTATCAGTCGAAAAAGTCTAGAAACTTGAGAGAGGCGTGGAGAGCTTTCATGATCAGAAAGCTCCCTACCTTCACAATGTTATCTCCTGGCATTCTCCAGCCGCTGGCTCGCCAGTGTCTTACGTTCTCCACGCTCTCTCGTGGTTCTGCACCCTTACACATTTTATTCCTTCAGCAGGTTCCTACCACACTGACCTGCCGCACTCACTCAAGCAGCTGGTCCACTTCAGATCCTCCCCTGGTCTTTCCTTTCCCTGTGCTCTCACGACACCTGCAACTTGATCACACCACGCTACATGGAACTCTTATTTACTTTCCCAGCTACTTTAAACGCCTTTATAGCATGGTTTCCTTTATAATAGTACCTGACAGGCAGGTACTTGAAATTTCTTGAGATAAAGAGAGAAAGCAATAGACTGACATTTCTAAGATAAAGAAAACTCGACTAAGTACACAAAATTGGGTAGCGATAGAATAGTACGGTAGAGTGGGCCTGGGTTTGAATCCCAGCTCTATCATAGTTACATGGTCCTGAGAAAATCATTTAGTTTTGCTGAGAATCAGTTATTAATAGTTTTATCATCTAATCTGGAGAAAAGAGAAAATAATACCTAATTTTTATTTTATGAAATAAAGCATAAGTGGAATAAATGAAGGTTCCTATGACACGTAAGTGGAATAAATATGCAAAGTATCCTGTTAAGAAATGCAAACACGGGAATTCCCTGGTGGTCCAGTGGTTAGGACTCCGTGCTCTCATTGCCAAGGGCCTGGGTTCAATGCCTGGTTGAGGAACTAAGATCCCACAAGCCACACGGCATGGCCAAAAAATTTAAAAAATAAGAACATAAAGAAATGCAAACAAATGAAATTTTGTGTTTTATTTTATATTAATTAATTTAGGAGTCAATCTCCATATACCAAATTATCTGTATATTGTAAAGAACTTTAAATTACCAATCACTTTCAAATATATAATCTAATGTGATTCTCACGACAATCCTATGAGACAGTGAAAGTTTTGTTTCATTTTGGAAAGGAAGAGCTTAGTGTCACAATTGTTTACAACTAACCAGGAAGAAGTTAGCAACAGAAGAGCCCAAAACTTGGGATCCAGATTTTCTCTCTTATATTTCAGTATTCTCTCCACTCTACAACAAAATTCTAGTTTCATCACAAAGATATCATACAGAAACCTAAAATGTTATAGCTATAAAACAAATTCTAAATTTGCAAATTGTTTCTCCAAGAGAAATAATTTCTTAGTGAGGTCTTAATCATTACACAATTTTTAACAGGGATCAAAAAGTTTTGCTTTTAAGATTTAAAGAGACATATTTATTTTTAAAATTATGGAGAATATAATTTATGAGTTATAGATATTTCATATACAATTTATGTACAATTTTTTTGCATTATTCAGTTACAATTGGAGAATATTGGAATGAAAAAACATATATGAGAAAAAGGTTTTTCCTTTCTTCTTAAAAATTAACATCAGGTAAAGAAGAACTTAAATCACATTTCTCCAAATGTCTCTCCCAGATTTTTCTCCTACAATTTTCAACAAATAGTATGTTGCCTGTGTTCAACGATCTCAAACAAAATTCAAGGCTCATTATCAATTGATGGCATTTTCTATATTAAATAAATTGCACTGTGTCCATTTGGGGAAGAACTCAGTTAAGACACTTCAAAATCATCGTTAGAACAGAGAGAATTTTAGAAGTGGAAATTTGCTATTTTCCCAGAGAAAATAGTGAGGTACAGGTATTAATTAATCAATCAATCAAAGAGAGAAGATTTTCAAAGATCTTGTTTTAAATACCTAACAATGATTGGCAGATACTGCTTTAAGTACCTCACAATGATTGGCAGATATCCATATACAATTATTGACCACTTTCTTAACAACTGCCTTTTAAATTCAGAATTCTTGGATCTAGCATGATTCAGTTGGGTAATTTTTTGTTTCACCAATGGTATCTACACCATTTCTTTTCCTTTCACTCATCATCTCTCTTCTGAGATGATGTACATAATAATATACTACAGTTTTATAGTGAATGAGTCATAAGTAAAATGTTCATAGCACTAAGCTATGTCCCTTGACTATAGCAGAGCTGCTAGTGCCCTACCCTCTAGCCAGGAAACATTTCAACCATTATTCAGATGAAGAAAGGTTTGTCAGTTGAGCTGACTTTAATGTACTAACCTACAGACAACCTGGCTATAGGTTTATAGCCTAGAGCCTGTATGACTGCCGCAGATATAATATGAACATATAATATGCTTTGTTTTTTATATTTTTCAAAAATGTTTCTATCTATAGTCTAAAATTCATTATCCCAACTGCCTTGCTGGCTTAAGTTGGGGATGGTATGGTAGCTAACATTTGGTGAATATTTGGGAAGGGCCAAACAGTGTTTCAGGTTTTTTATATTCATGTCTTCAATGAATCCTAACATCAACAATTCAATATGGTTATACTCAGTTTTGACGGGAAGAGTTAAAGCTCCCAAGATTAATTAACTCAAGGCCAGTGATATAAAAAGCAATATAAACACAGATATATGTGATTCAAAAGCTAGTGTTCCTGGCTTTACTACCATTTTATAAAGAGGAAACTGAGATTTGGAGTATTAAACTAATTATCCAAGGAGATACATGCAGGGATATCACAGGAATTTGAACGTTTTTTTCTATTTGAATCTACTGTCTTCTAAAGGACCTATACTATTTAGAAAAACATTCCAGGCAAAACTCATTAGGAGTACAGTTAGTAGCGTGTTTCAGACTGAAATAGATATTGTCGTACATATGATTATGTGAAAAGTTTGCACGTTATTCCTAGTATACAATTCTAAAAGTATCTGGAAGGTCTCATAGCGAAAGAATGAATAAACGTGTATCTGCAAATTATAAAGTAAATGGAAAATACTGCTAATACGTTATTCAAAATCTTGTATTATTTTTTTCTTATCTGTAGAGACCTGCCCTTTTGAATAAAAAAAGTACCTTTGGCTACATTTAAATATACATGTTTACATTATATAGTGAATTAAAGATTTTTAAATCACTAGGCATTGTTGGTTTTTAGTTCATCTTTTTTTTTTTTCAGTCAATTCTTGCTGTTCATGGATTCCATATTGGAGAATTTGCCTACTTGCTAGCACATCGCACGGTATGTGGGATATTAGTTCCCTGACCAGGGATCTAACCCACACCCCCTGCAGTGGAAGCGTGGAGTCTTAACCACTGAGTTCATTTATTTTTTAATTTTTATTGGAGTATAGTTGATTTACAATGCTGTGTTAGTTTCAGGTGTACAGCAAAGTGAATCAGTTATACATATAACTACT
>NC_041217.1:5395684-5407670 GCF_002837175.3 Physeter macrocephalus | reverse complement strand
ACTCTTTTTTTTTAGATTCTTTTCCCATATAGGCCATTACAGAGTATTGAGTAGAGTTCCCTGTGCTATACAGCAGCTTCTTATTAGTTATCTATTCTGTATATAGTAGTGTGTATATGTCAGTCCCAATCTCCCAATTTATCCCTCCCCCCCTTATTCCCTGATAACCATAAGTTTATTTTCTACATCCGTGACTCTACTTCTGTTTTGTAAATAAGTTCATCTGTACCCTTTTTTTTTTTAGATTCCACATATAAACAATATCATATATTTGTCTGTGTCTGACTTCCATCACTCAGTATGACAATCTCTAGGTCCATCCATGTTGCTGCAAATGGCATTATTTTGTTCTCTTTTATGGCTGAGTAATATTCCATTGTATATATGTACTACATCTTCTTTATCCATTCCTCTGTTGATGGACACTTAGGTTGCTTCCATGTCCTGGCTATTGTAAATAGAGCTGCAATGAACATTGTGGTACATGACTCTTTTTGAATTATGGTTTTCTCAGGGTATATGCCCAGTAGTGGGATTGCTGGGACATATGGTAGTTCTATTTCTAGTTTTTTAAGGAACCTCCATACCTGACTTCATTTTTAAAGATTGCTAAAAATGAATTCCTTGAGCAATCAATCCCATCAGTGATAGTTCTCCTTCCTTCTTGCCCATATTTTCTTAAGTGATGCAGTCAATGAAGTTAATTAAACTCTTCTTTCCCAGCAAAGCATTTTCTTGAAAAAAGTGATCAACTCTTGTTGTCTTTGCACAAAGAATTTCTAAGTAAATATCCATGTAAGGACTTTTGATGACACACTGAACAGAGAAAAAAAATTACTTGAAGGAATTTTGCCATTTTTATCTGATTATACCAACAGATTACTCTTAGTGTATCAACTGCTAGAAGAAAATATAGAGTTCTTATAATGTGTACAGTGATAATCAGTTAAAAACCAACATCTATCCTGTAGCTTCTACTCGCCTAGAGTAACAGACACCAGATCCACACACACACACCTCAGAAACAACAAAAAGACTGACAACACACACACACACACAAAATTTCAAGGCAATGAACCTCAGGCAACAGAGGATGGTATTCCCGGAAAGATGAGAAACAAACGAGGTGAGCCCTACAGTTGCCTCGGTTTAGTGTAACTGCTTTGAGAAAGTTGCTCACAGACCGGAAGATCCAGATGGAGCCTGGCAGCCTCTGAACTGAGAAGACAGAGCTAAGTGTCTGGAAAAACCAAGGCAGCTAGAAATCACAGGATTCAGGACCAGAGAGGAGAGGACTGCACAGGAAAAAACTCTGGAGATAAGCAGACATTCTCAAGTACTCAGCTGACTGCTGATTATCACATGCATGCCAGGAAACTAAGGCTGGTAAAGAACCAGCGGTAACAGTGCCTGGCAAAGAACACAGGGTCAGGAACTGTACCCAGGCTTACACCAAATAGCCTGCAGAAACTCAGAATGCCCAGGGTTAGAGGACTCAAAGGGTCTTGCCTCAGTAGTGGGAAATAATAAACCTTAGTCTGAGCACTGCTCTGGGGCTGTCTGACAAATTTCAAAAGCAAGACCTGAAAGGATCAAACAGTTTCCAAATAACAACATTCCAAAATAAAGCTCAGAATATTTACAGAAATATAAAATATCTGTCTCAAAAGATAGAATTCACAATGTTTGGAATCCAATACAAAATCACTAGGAAAAAAAAATCACTAGGAATGCAAAGAAACCAGAAAATACAATCCTTTGAAGTTCAAGTTCTTTGTTTCCTTCTCACATGTGCTATTTTAGAGTTTGTGGATACTTTTCTCATTAGGAAAAATGTACAACAAGCCATGAGAAATGTAACCTGCACCGCTTTCAGGATGTTGTAAGATTTTACTTAATGCTATGTATTACTTATTTGCTGTCCTAGATCACTGATAGAAGACAACAGAGCTCAAGGCACAGAAATTGATATTAGAAAAAGTTTTCATTTGTAAGCAAAATTTAGAAATGAGTAGTCATTACAGACTCCATCATTAGCAGAAAAACGAGTCAACTGAAACTGCTCCAGAACTGACACAGATGTTAGATAACACAGAAGGACAAGAAGCACCTTTGTACCTGGAAAGACCAAGTTACTGGGAAGTGGGAACCTTGGGAGTAGAGGAAGGGCTGGTGAGGAAACAGAGTGGATAAAAGGTCTATTAGTACCAACATCTCCTGCTCCATCACACACAATTAGGCAAATATCATTCCCTGACCCCCAGAACACTGGACGATGAAAGAGGTTAGACCAGGGTGGACCAGGGTAGACCAGGGAGAACAGAAAGTGGGGAGGGAGATGGCACTGTCCAAGACAGGGGGTTTATGCTAAAGGCTGCTATTGTAAGTTAATGTATAAATGACTTCTTTTCCAATACTTAGAGGATTCAAATCTGGACAAACTAGCCCAAGAGGTAAGAACTACAGATGGGGGCAGGGGGTGGGGGCGGGGGAAGGGGACAATGACAAAGAAACAGTCAGCTCCTCTCCATATCATCCCCAGTAAAGTCCACAGGCAACAAATCCCATCCATTCATAGAGCTTCCAGTTAATTTTTGGTCATTCACTACTAAATTAATGAACTGTAATAATAAAAAGACCTGCACCGAGGTACATCACCATGAACTATCAGAAGAACGGAGATGAAAGTTTTCAATACCTAGAAGCGAGTCACATTCAAATGATCATGGGGTTCTCAATAGCAGCACAGGAAAATAACAGACAGTGGAACAGTTCCTTCCAAATTCGAAAAGGAAATAATTTTCCATGATAAATTTTGTATTTAGTCACATGTAATGGTAGACTAGCAATATTTTTAGACATGTCCAAGCTCAAAATCTTTCCTTTTAAAAACCCTTTCTCAGGAAGTTTC
Source organism: Physeter macrocephalus (assembly GCF_002837175.3). Classification (NCBI taxonomy): domain Eukaryota; kingdom Metazoa; phylum Chordata; class Mammalia; order Artiodactyla; family Physeteridae; genus Physeter; species Physeter macrocephalus. The sequence continues at coordinate 5,404,759 of NC_041217.1, read as the reverse complement.
TGGAAGATGTATTCCACCAACAGAAAGGAGTACACAAACTTAGAAAATAGGAGACTCCAATATAAGAAAATGAGGAGAACCCCCAAGATGATGGAGTAATGATGAACTGAAGTCCCAGATCAACAGAGAGAAGAGAAGCCGAAAGAGTTGAGTCCAGAAGGAAACATGAAGACGGTTCAGTGGGAGGGCAAGGGGTACCTGAGTAATTCCACAGAGAACAAGTGAGGATTTGAGGCTGTTTCTGACCTTAGAACAACTTGAACCATCCTGACTGATACAATCCCTGATGCATTTGACCACACTGAGAAAGCCTTTATATATAGTTCTGCTAGAGTATTGTGGGAAAACTAGGCAAACAAACAAACAAACCCCCCAAAATGAAAATGATTAAATTCCTAAGAAGCAAAAAATCTGAATAAGAAAAAGTTAATCATAATACATTCCTCAGCTCTGAGCAATATTTCAGTAGATCCTTGGCATCCCCTAAGCAAGCAGAACTACAGCGGGGGGATGGGGAGCGGAAGGTGCGTGTGGTGGTGGTGTAATTGCACTTCTAACTCCTCATCTTCTACAGAAGGAAGTCAACAAATACTGCCTGAAATTGAAAAACTAAGAAATATACTACAGTGAGTTAAAAACTCTATAGAAGAAACAGGTAAAAGACTGAAAAGTGTTTCTGTCTGTAAGGTAAACCATGGAAGGGTTGATAACATGATGGCAGGGGCCAAATGTTTGATTTTAATACATTCATTCATTCATTCATTCATTTATTTATTTATTTTTGGCTGCGTTGGGTCTTCGTTGCTTCCCACGGGCTTTCTCTAGTTGCAGCCAGAGGGGGCTACTCTTCATTGTGGTGTGCGGGCTCTAGGCGCGCGGGCTTCTCATCGTGGTGGCGTCTCTTGCTGCGGACAGAGCACAGGTTCTGGGTGCGCAGGCTCAGTAGCTGTGGCTCGTGGGCTCTAGAGCTCAGGCTCAGTAGTTGTGGCGCACGGGCTTAGTTGCTCCGTGGCATGTGGGATCTTCCCGGACCAGGACTCGAACCCGTGTCCCCTGCATTGGCAGGAGGATTCTTAACCACTGCGCCACCAGGGAAGTCCTGGGGCCAACTGTTTTTGTTGGTTTTGTTTTCTTATTCTAAGCCTTAGGATAACTGCTGACTTTTTGAACAATGTACATGTATTTTGATAAAAACACTTTTTCTAAACCAGGTCATTTATTCTCAAGGAATTACAGCAACTACAGCTATTTACAAAACAAGCAAGATTTTAAAACATATTAAACATTTAAACATCAGCCTATATGGTATACAATCTTTTTAGCATTTTTAGCTATTACTATCACAAAGGCTTAGTATAAGATCACATAAATGCTAATCTGTGGCAAGAAAATATAGAGTAGGTTGAAGTGCTTTACTTTTTTATATAATAGAAAAATTGTTTTTACATATTTAGGGAGTGGGAAGCAGGAGATATTTTTCCTAAGTATTTCATTTTCGTAACTTCCCAAATCCATATGCTTACAAAGGCACTGCATTCTTTTATCTATTTATCTATTTATTACTTTAAATTTGTACATTATCTTAAACTTTAAAAAATGTGAGGGAGGAAATCTGGTGGGAAAATGCAAGGAAAAGGCACATCACCCTATCTGACATTTTAAGCTCTCTCTTTAGACTCAATATGGTAAGAAATAAATTATAACTTCTGATAATGTATAGCTATTGTCATGGGTTAAAAATGCAAGGTCTTACACCCCAATGTTCATAGCAGCACTATATACAATAGCCAAGATGTAGAAACAACCCAAGTGACCATCAACAGACAACTGGTTCAAGAAGATGTGGCATATATACAATGGAATATTACTCAGTCATAAAAAGGAATGAAATAATGCCACTTGCAGCTACATGAATGGACCTAGAGATTGCCATACTGAGTGAAGTAAGTCAGACAAGGAGAGACAAATATTACATGATATCATTTATATGTGGAATCTAAAAAAGTATACAAATGAATCTATTTACAAAACAGAAACAGACTCACAGACATAGAAAACAAATTCATGGTTACTAAAGGGGAGAGGGAGAGAGGCAGAGATACATTAGGAGTATGGGATTGACAGACACTCCTATAACATAAAATAGGTAAGTAACAAGGATCTACAGTATAGTACAGGGAACTACATTCAATATCTTGTAATGACCTGAAAATTATAACTAAGTCACTTTAATGTACACCTGAAACTAGCACAAAATTGTAAATCAACTGTACTTCACTTTAATAAAAACCACTACCAACAACAAAAATGCAATGTCTAATGTGGGCACCTTCGGTATTAAACAAAAAGAGTTACTTTCCTTTTTATGCAAACAGGCAAACTGAATTTGCAAAAGTGAAGCTGAGATTTGAGAGGATTTGGGGGATTAGGTAGAAGGACAGAGGGCAAATTGTGCAAGCTGCCTTACCAAAGAAGGTCAAGTTCCCAGTTTCTTCAGTCCTGACCACTATCTTAGTACCTCCAACAAACACTCAAGACAGGGCATCTTGGACTGGGCTTGGTTCAAAGACCCAGCACTCTGAATTGTGCTCTCACCACCACATCATTTACTTTGCAGTGATCCATCACTGCATGCTTAAGCTGCATAAGCTTACCCAAACTAGAAAAAAAAGTAGAATAAAGTTTGATGAAGGTTGGGAAAGAGTAAAATATAGAGGATTATGAGAATAGAGATCTATAGAAAAGAAACTCTTCCTAAAAATGCTGAGACAAAGGCTAATAAAGTAAGTAATGGCTGGTCAAAGATATGGCTGGGTGGCAGGGTGTGGGGGAAGTGGGAAGTCTCCAGAGGTGGTCACTCCGTCCAGACTGAGGAGCTCTCAGACATCAGCCAGAGACGGAAAACCTGAGGCAAAAAAATTAAGACAACTCTCAATGGTCTAGGTGAGAAGGATGACAGCATCCATTATAGACGTAAGGACTAAAATGGAGACATTTACATGAGCCATCTGTGAGCTGAATCAGTAAGACTCACACTAAACCAAGGTTTAGTTAGAATTTCATGCTCCTGGTTTGGGAAACTGGTTGTGTGTTGCTACCATTCCCCCAAAACAAAATACCAGAGGAGAGATAGTTGTAAAGAGACAAAATTAATTTTGGACATTCTACACTGAGGCGTCTCTTGAACGTCAGCTATACAAAGACGTGCAGTGGGAAAAGGTAAATATAATTTTAGGTATATATAAATTTACATAGAGGAGCAAGACAAATATAGAGATTGGGAAATCTTCAATACATCATTAAAGTTACTAAAATTTGAGTGAAATGAACTAGAAAGAGGTAAGAAGTGAAGAGAGCAAAACACCAAGAAAGGGCCCTTGGTAAACCATAATTTTTAGGAGTAAGTAAAAGAAAGGAAAACCTATAAAGGAGAACTAAGAAAGAACATACAGGACATAAACTAAAGGAGAATGATGTTGTAGAAATCAAGAGAAGGAGGTTTGGGGAATTCCCTGGTGGTCCAGTGGTTAGGATACTGTGCTTTCACTGCCAGGGACCAGGTTCAATCCCTGGTCAGGGAACTAAGGTACCACAAGCGGTGGCGTGGTGCTGCTCCCCAAAAAAAATTTAAAAAAAAGAAAAAGAGAGAGAGAGAAAGAGGTATCAAGAAAGAAGAAGAAGAGAATCAGAGAAAACTGTTCATTGGATCTGGCATAATAAAGATGATCAGAAACTCTAACAGAAGTGTCAGTGGAGCAGTAAGACAAAAAGAAGTACAGGAACTGGAGGGTAAATAAGAGGCAGAAAAGAAAAACAGAGGCTAGAAATGAAAGGCGAGAATCCTGGAAGTGGAGTGGAGAGGGACTGAAGCTCTTGCTGACAGGTGAAAGTGAATCAGTTTGGTGCCAGTGAAGACATGAGGGCTGCAAGGACAAGAAGTCATACAGTGGGGGTTGCAGGGTATGTTCTCAGAAGTAAAGCAATTCCGGTCACAGGAGGGTCCAGCCTTATAAGAGGATGCTGAAGAAAGCTGGACGTGAAAGTCATCAAAATAAAGGAACCACAGAGGCAAGATCCCGAAAGGGTTGTTCACTAAGATAAGGAACCTGAAAAGGGGAATAGCAGAATCTGGGATGAGAAGAAAAAATGGAAGCTGTACCCATACCCTCCATGACTATGAAAGAACCACCAAAAAGTTGGGAGAACACAGTGACGAGGAAAAAACAAAGGTCAAAATAAAAAAAATGCACCTCAAAGATATGGAGATGTAACGATCTATAATTTATAAGGTCAGCAACACACCCCCAGACCTGTGGTATGTGGGGAACAGCGTGAAAATGGGCAGTTTTCATGGAAAAGATGTTCACCTTACAGCTTGGTTCCTATTAAAATAAGCAGAGGCGGACTTCCCTGGTGGCACAGTGGCTAAGAATCCACCTGCTGATGCAGGGGACACGGGTTCGAGCCCTGGTCTGGGAAGATCCCACATGCCGCAAAGCAAGTAAGCCCGTGCGCCACAACTACTGAGCCTGTGCTCTAGAGCCCACAAGTCACAACTACTGAGCCCACATGCTACAACTACTAAAGCCCGCGCACCTAAAGCCCACGCTCTGCAACAAGAGAAGCCACCGCAATGAGAAGCCCACGCACCGCAATGAAGAGCAGCCCCCACTCGCTGCAACTAGAGAAAGCCCACATGTAGGAACGAAGACCCAAAGCAGCCAATAAATAAATAAATTTATTTCTTTAAAAAAATGATTTAAAATAAGCAGATCCAGCATCATCGATGGACTTAGGTATTGAGTGAAGTAAGACACAAAAAGACAAATATCATATGATATCACTTATATGTAGAGTCTGAAAAAAAGGGTACAAATGAACTTACTTACAAAACAGAAGTAGAGTCACGGATGTAGAAAACAAACTTATGGTTACCGGGGATAAGAGCGGGGAGGGATAAATTGGGAGACTAGGATTGACATATACACACTACTATATATAAAATGGATAACTAATAAGAACCTGCTGTATAGCACAGGGAACTCTTCTCAATACTCTGTAATGGTCTATTTGGGAAATCTAAAAAAGAGTGGATATATGTATACGTATAACTGATTCACTTTGCTGTACATGGGAAACTAACACAACACTGTAAATCAACTGTACTCCGATAAAAATTTTAAAAAATAAAATAAATAGATGCAGTGGACTCTCTTTGAAAAGTACTGAGTGTGTAAGAAAATGTATTTATGATGGTGCAGGAATTCCAGAAGATTCTGAAGAAAGTAGGGTTAGCAGATAGGACAGTGTCTGCACAGTTAAATCAGCAGAGTGTGGGGATAAGACAAAGAGAATACAGATGAATGAACATATTCCCAGAAAAGTATATCACCAAACATTGCCGTGACTAGAAATACTGTTGTCAAAAGGAAAATCCTGTCTTTTTTCCCTAACTGAATTTTTTGTTAATAGTAAATTGATAGGCTTTGCTAGAATAGGAACCTTGGGACTCAGGGTGAAATTAATTGGCTTCAAGACTCCAAAATGGAATTCTGCTTAAGTTTCTAGGAAGACAAGTGGAGAGAAATATACAGCCAGAGGAAAATAGTCAAGACAGCTACTAAGATAAAAATTGAGGGAAAAAAAAATTTTTAAACACTAAGTAATACAATTTCTTCCACTATATCTCACCATAACAAACTATATATTTTTCACAGGTCCTTCCCTTGATCTCTTAACTGCAGTATTTAATAAATGCTCATGGAAGAACAGAAGTCTCGTTGTCTGTGACTAATGAAAGAAAGAATTCCTCACCTTGGAGCTTGACTCTCCAAAGCACAATCACCATATTTTGTTAAAATAGACTCAAAACCTAGGAAACAAAAAACAGCAATAAACTTTCGCTGTCAAGATTCAGCTTTTTTCAAAGCTACTTTATCTCACTCCCAAAGGCAGTAAGATTATTACCCTCATTTTATAGCTGAGGACTCTGATAATTACACAGATTAAATAATTGCCCAAGACCACACAGTTACTAAGTACTATTTCAAGAGTGAGTGGCTTTTTTTTCTTTTCTTGGCCATGCCACGAGGCATGCTGGATCTTAGATCCCCAACCAGGGATTGAACCTGGGCCACTGGCAGTGGAAGCGTGGAGTCTTAACCACTGGACTGCCAGGGAATTCCCAAGAGTGAGTGGCTTTTGAATATCTCAGCTTTTATAGTTCAATGTGAATGTGAATTAAATAGTATTTGAATGGGGATGAAATATGCAGGAAAACAAAAAACAGGAAAAAAATTAAAACATTTAAAACAGAAAGCTGCTGCTCTATTGTCTTGGGAGTAGTATGCCATAAATGTGATGATTTACTTGAAATAATAAAAACCTGACTATTATTCATTTACATCATTAGCTTTTCCTAGCAGTCAAGGTCTATGTGTGATTTGTTCATCTTTTCCCTTTCTTCTTGTTGCTACCAGCACAGAGCAAAATAGAGATTTTACTAGCAAGCAAAAGCATTATCTTATTGTAAGCATTTTGAAATTTCATAAAAGCAGTAACTTTTATTGTTATTGCTAACACATGCAATGACATGTCAATTTCCTTGTTTTCTCTTCTTTGCTTTTGTTTTGCCAATGATATGCATGTATAATGATATAAGGAAAATACATAAGGAAAGTAAATATATATAATGAGACAAGGATGATACCCAAGGAATGTAGAAAAGACTAATATAGCACTCCCTAGGCAACGTTATAAACTTCTTTTTTACAATGATCTAAAATCTGCATAGCTATGGGCACCAATTAATAATTACTGTATCTAGAAATTGAAACATATTTCTAGAGTACAGTATGGAAATACATGTTAAAAGCTTTAAAATTGTAATTGGTAATTGTAAATGGTAATTCCACATTTAGGAATTTATTTTAGAAAAATCATCAGCAAGGCCTTAGAAATGCTTACAAATATTTAGAGACAAGAATGTGAAATATCAGCATGAAAGCAACCTAAAGCCTAATAACAATACGAATTAAATAAATATGATACACTCATATCATGGAATATTACACAATCATAAATAATCTCATTTCAGGAATCTACTTAAAAATACACTTCACGTAACAGATTTAATTACATCTACTTAACAATATGATAAGTGAAAATAGCAGTTGACAAAACTGTATCTTCAAGAGGACAGACAGCAGAAGTAAGAAGAACTACAATCCTGCAGCCTGTGGAACAAAAACCACATTCACAGAAAGACAGACAAGATGAAAAGGCTGAGGGCTATGTACCAGATGAAGGAACAAGATAAAATCCCAGAAAAAAAATTAAATGAAGTGGAGATAGGCAACCTTCAAGAAAAAGAATTCAGAATAAAGAACAAACAAACAGAGATGAACAATACAAAAACAGACATGAACTATACAATATCTGAAATGAAAAATATACTAGAAGGAATCAATAGCAGAATTACTGAGGCAGAAGAACGGATAAGTGACCTGGAAGACAGAATGGTGGAATTCACTGCTGTGGAACAGAATAAAGAAAAAAGAATGAAAAGAAATGAAAACAGCCTAAGAGACCTCTGGGAAAACATTAAATGCAACAACATTTGCATTATAGGGGTTGCAGAAGGAGAAGAGAGAGAGAAAGGAACAAAGAAAATATTTGAAGAGATAATAGTCGAAAACTTCCCTAACATGGGAAAGGCTGAGGGCTATGTACCAGATGAAGGAACAAGATAAAATCCCAGAAAAAAAATTAAATGAAGTGGAGATAGGCAACCTTCAAGAAAAAGAATTCAGAATAATGATACCCAGGTTCACGAAGTGCAGAGTCCCAGGCAGGATAAACCCAAGGAGAAACACACAGAGACAAATAGTAATCAAATTGACAAAAATTAAGGACAAAGAAAACTTATTGAAAGCAACAAGGAAAAAACAACAAATAATATACAAGGGAACTCCCATAACATTAACAGCTGATTTCTAAGCAGAAACTCTACAAGCCAGAAGGGAGTGGCATGATATATTTAAGGTGATGAAAGGGAAGAACATACAACCAAGATTACTCTACCCAGCAAGGATCTCATTTAGATTTGATGGAGGAAGCAAAAGCTTTACAGACAAGTAAAAGCTAAGAGAATTCAGCATCACCAAACCACTCTACAACAAATGCTAAAGGAACTTCTCTAAGTGGGTAATGCAAGAGAAGAAAAGGACCTACAAAAATAAACCCCAAACAATTAAGAAAATGGTAATAGGAACATACATATCATTAATTACCTTAAACATGAATGGATTAAATGCTCCATCCAAAAGACACAGGCTTGCTGAAGGGATACAAAAACAAGACCCATATATATGCTGTCTACAAGAGACCCACTTCAGACCTAGGGACACATACAGACTGAAAGTGAGGGGATGGAAAAAGATATTCCATGCAAATGGAAATCAGAAGAAAGCTGGAGTAGCAATTCTCATATCAAACAAAATAGACTTTAAAGTAAAAACTATAACAAGAGACAAAGAAGGACACTATATAATGATCAAGGGATCGAAACTTTAAAATAAAGAATGTTACAAGAGACAAGGAAGGACACTACATAATGAAAAGGAATCAATCCAAGAAGAAGTTATAACAATTATAAATATATTTGCACCCAACATAGGAGAACCTCAATACATAAGGCAACTGCTAAAAGCTATAAAAGTGGAAATCGACAGTAACACAGAAATAGTGGGGGAATTTAACACCTCACTTACACCAAAGAACAGATCACCCAAACAGAAAATTACTAAGGAAACACAAGCTTTAAATGACACAGCAGACCAGATAGATTTAATTGATATTTATAGGACATTCCATCCAAAAACAGCAGATTACACTTTTTTCTCAAGTGCACACAGAACATTCTCCAGGATAGATCACATCATGGGTCACAAATCAAGCCTCAGTGAATTTAAGAAAATTGAAATCATATCAAGCGTCTTTTCTGACCACAACACTATGAGATTAGAAATCAATTACAGGGGAAAAAAATGTAAAAAACACAAACACATGGAGGCT
>NC_041217.1:5394301-5395075 GCF_002837175.3 Physeter macrocephalus | reverse complement strand
ACCATCACCCTGATACCAAAACCAGACAGAGATACTACAAAAAAAGAAAATTACAGACCAATATCACTGACGAACATAGATGCAAAAATCCTCAACAAAATACTAGAAAACAGAATCCAACAACACATTAAAAGGATCATACACCATGATCAAGTGGGATTTATCCCAGGGATGCAAGGATGCTTCAATACACACAAATCAATGTGACACACCGTATTAACAAATTAAATAAAAACCATATGATCATCTCAAAAGATGCAGAAAAAGCTTTTGAAAAAATTCAACACCCATTTATGATAAAAACTCTCCAGAAAGTGGCATAGAGGGAACCTACCAACCTTCCTAAGGAGACAAAAGACCTATCTGTAGAAAACTATAAGACACTGATGAAAGAAATCAAAGATACCAACAGATGGAGAGACATACCATGTTCTTTGATTGGAAGAATCAATATTGTGAAAATGACTACAGTACCCAAAGCAATCTACAGATTCAATGCAATCCCTATCAAATTACCACTGGCATTTTTTACAGAACTAGAACAAAAAATCTTAAAATTTGCATGGAGACACAGAAGACCCCGAATAGCCAAAGCAGTCTTCAGGGGAAAAAAACAGAGCTGGATGAATCAGACTCCTTGACTTCAGAGTATACTATAAAGCTACAGTAATCAAGACAATATGGTACTGGCACAAAAACAGAAATATAGATCAATGAAACAGGATAGAAAGCCCAGACATAAACCCACGCACCTATGGTCCACTAATCTATGAC
>NC_041217.1:5361543-5394252 GCF_002837175.3 Physeter macrocephalus | reverse complement strand
CATGTAAAAGAATGAAATTAGAACACCATACACAAAAATAAACTCAAAATGGATTAAAGACCTACATGTAAGGCCAGACACTATCAAACTCTTAGGGGACAACACAGGCAGAACACTCTATGACATAAATCACAGCAAGATCCTCTTTGACCCACCTCCTAGAGAAATGGAAATTTAAAAAAAAAATAAACAAATGGGACCTAATGAAACTTAAAAGCTTTTGCACAGCAAAGGATACCATAAACAAGGCCAAAAGACAACACTCAGAATGGGAAAAAACATTTGCAAATGAAGCAACTGACAAAGGATTAATCACCAAAATTGACAAGCAGCTCATGCAGCTCAATATCAAAAAAAAACAAACAACCCAATCCAAAAATGGGCAGAAGACCTAAATAGACATTTCTCCAAAGAAGATATACGGATTGCCAACAATCACATGAAAAAATGCTCAACATCATTAATCATTAGAGAAATGCAAATCAAAAGTACAATGAGGTATCACCTCACACCGGTCAGAATGCCCATCATCAAAAAATCTACAAACAATAAATGCTGGAGAGGGTGTAGAGAAAAGGGAACCCTCTTGCACTGTTGGTGGGAACGTACATTGATACAGCCACTATGGAGAAGAGTATGGAAGTTCCTTAAAAAACTAAAACTAGAACTACCATACGACCAGCAATCCCACTACTGGGCATATACCCTGAGAAAACCATAATTCAAAAAGAGGCATATACCAAAATGTTCATTGCAGCACTGTTTACAATAGCCAGTTCATGGAAGCAACCTAAATGCCCATCAACAGATGAATGGATAAAGAAGTGGTACATATATACAATGGGATATTACTCAGCCATAAAAAGGAACGAAATTGGGTCACCGTAGAGACGTGGATGGATCTAGAGACTGTCATACAGCATGAAGTAAGTCAGAAAGAGAAAAACAAATATCATATATTAACGCATATATGTGGAACCCTGAAAAATGGTACAGATGAACCACTTTGCAGGGCAGAAATAGAGACACAGATGTAGAGAACTAATGTGTGGACACCAAGCGGGGAAAGTGGTGGGGTAGGGGTGGTGGTGTGATGGGATTGGCGATTGGGATTGACATATATACACTAATATGTATTAAATGGATAACTAATAAGAACCTGCTGTATAAAAAATAAATTAAATTAAAAAAACAAAAAAAAAAACCTATCTTCTCTGGTAAAACTCCATTCATGTAAACAACAGCCATTAAAGTCACTACAAATAACATAAACAATATGTATACATAGATATGCAAATAGTCAAAGCATTTTATGTATTCTTTGAACAATTTTACACATTAAAATGTACCAACCATATTAAAAAAGTTATAAAAAATACTATTTAGCATAGTATTTGTAGTCCAGAAGTTATTGGGACTAAAGATCGAAGTTTGATTTTTAAAATAAAAGAATAAAATTATTTGAATGATCTATTATCAACTGAGTTTTCTAATAAGTTTAAACACAATATTTTGCCTCATTTTTCTGTTCTAAAACTAGCTATCATTGGGGTGTCTACACAATCCAAAGACAACTCTCTGAAAACAGCCACATCTTCTCAATCTAAGAAGTTGCCCCTCCCTTATAAAAGTATGAATAGGTATGTTTGTGACATTTATTATATTCAGTGACACATTATATTTAGCTATCACTACATATCCCTGATATTCTTGGATCTCTATGGGTGTTTTGAAAATATCTAACTTACCCTTTTATTCATTGTGTCAATTATTGAATCGATAGCCTATCATATTCATGTCATTTCATTAAAAGAAGGCTTTAATTTAGGCATATAAATAGTTAAATCAATTTTTACTAAGCATTACCTAGGATGTGCTCCTACAAACCTTCTAAAAGACATTTTTTAAATAAAAGAAATGGCTTTCCTCTTGCTTTCTTCATTCCTATACCAGAGAAAACATTTTTGTAGCCACTGTCGTTTTAAAAACAGCATGGCCTGCTTGACTTTGGGAAATCACCAAAATGTTAAAGAAGATATTAAAAGGAATAAGGCTAAGTGCACTACTTCTTTGCAAGCATTACCTGATCAGTTATGGTCCCTCTTTCTCACAATTCATCTTAAATATGCCAGATCAGCAAACTTACAATAGGAACTCTATAAAAATTCCACACCTGCCATACGCGATCAAGAGAAGCCTGCTACTGCCAGACCCCAGATTTATTAATGAGCAGAACATATTATAATTGTCAGATGACTTGTTACAAGAAAGAGATAAAGTGCTGTAGTCACTGGGATGCAGGCCAGGTTTTAGAAGATGTCCCTATCCCCCTCCTCCCCCACCCCTTCCTCCTTGCTGTAGACCTGAAATGAACTAAGGCCGGGAACTCCGCATCACGTCAAGGCTAAGCCAGGCCACTCAGGCCCTCAGGAAGCCCGAGGCCGGCGGCATGATCCGAACCATCGACCCGGGCCCCCGCCAGGCCCCATCCTGGGTCAGCCCGGCGTTTCTGTCAACCAGTTCTGTAAGGAGTTCAACGAGAAGACCAAGGACATCAAAGAAGGCATTTCTCTGCCTACCAAGATTTTTGTGAAGCCTGACAGGGCATTTGAAATCAAAATTGGCCAACCCACTGTTTCCTGCTTCCTGAAGGCAGCTTCTGGGATTGAGAAGGGGGCCCCGCACACAGGGAAAGAAGTGGCAGGCCTGGTACCACTGAAGCACGTGTAGGAGATCGCCGGCGTTAAAGCTCAGGATGACGCCTTCACCCTGCAGGACGTGCCCCATCCTCTGTTGTCCACTCCATCATTGGATCTGCCCGTTCCCTGGGTATTTGTGTGGTGAAGGACCTCCGTTCTGAAGAGCTGGCAGCTTTCCAGAAGGAGTGAGCCCTGTTCCTGGCTGCTCAGAAAGAGGCAGATTTGGCAGCCCAGGCAGAAGCTGCCAAGAAGTGACCCCTGTCCCCCTCCCTCCAGGATTTTGAAGGGGGCCAGTTGGGAAGGCTGGGCCAGAGGGGAGGAAGGGAGGTCACATCAACCTGACCTCTCCCTGGCAGAGTTCAACCCACCTGTTTCCCCATAACCTGGCAGGACCCTCAGTCTCTCCACTGCTCTTCCAGATAATGTAGGATGTGCTTTTTCAGGTAAAGAATGAATTTTCAGTGAGGGGGGTTGGTGTGGTTGGTCTACATTAAAATTTTAGATAAAACAAAGCTCCTGCTTCTAAATTGATATTTTGAGTAATATCACCAGGCAGTAAGGAAGCATTCACCTCAGCTACACCTTATATATCTATATTATATATAGATATAGATATAGATCTATCTATATATCTGTAGTCCCTTCCTTATTATCTACTATCAGCACCAAAAATACCAAAACTTCCTCAACACCTATATGATTAAATGTTGATTCTGTGAAAAGAAGCTTTGCACTCTCAAGATCCATTAACTACCATAACATAGAGATGATTTACAGTGGCTCACAATTTTCCAAAGGGTCCAGTTACAAGTTAGTGCAGTGTTTATAACATTATAATTGTTTTGTTTGTTTTGTTTTGTTTTTTTGGCCACACTGTGCAGCGTGCAGTATCTTAGTTCGGGACCAGGAATCGAACCCGTGCCCACTGTAGTGGAAGTGCAGAGTCTTAACCCTGGACCGCCAGGGAAGTGCTTATAACGTTATAATTTTCATAAGGGAATTTAAGAACCTTCCCATATTGGACCATTCTGTTTATCAAGAGAAGACTTAGGATACCTGCTGGGATTACAGTTTCCTCTGAGAACTGCTCAGAAATAAAGGCAAACAATCAAACAGTTAAAGAATTACACTTCGAGCTAGAATTATACTTAGAATTGGAATTATGGGTTCCCTACCCCAATAGCCATATCACTTGCCTAACATCCATCCCTCCTCACCCACCCACCAACACACACACACATTTTTTTTTTCCCATAAACAAACCTGATTTTGTTTGCACACCTTGAAGTGGCAAAGTTCTTCAGAGGAGGCTGAGTCCGCCTCCAACCCCCAAGGTCTCATTGCTCTGGCCATGGTTTGGTTTGGGCACAGAACAAACCAACTCCAGCCAACAGCACATGAGAGCATATCTGTCAGGATGCCTCTGGTAACGCTTTTCTCACTTTAAAGAAGGGCTTAATACAAGGACAATTCTTTTCTCTACCTCTTGACTTTGTCACTGGAACCAGAGGAGCCATTCAGGGACCAAGGGGACAAGCTCCAGGAGACAGAGATAGAGTAACACATGTCAATGGAAGCCATGGAGAAAACAGTCATATCCTGGGGTCTAAAGTCAACCCTGAAACTATAGTAGTTCCAGACATCTCGTTTTATTGAGTGTATCTTAGCTGGGTTTTCTAGGATTTGCCACTGAGAGAATAGAGACTTTCTGCTACTGTGTCAGGCATTTAAATTCTCTTTAGTTGAAGAAATAGACTCACAGACATAGAAAACAAACCTATGGTTCCCAAAGCGGAGAGGGGGGTGGGGGAGGGATAAATTAGGAGGTTGGGATTAACATATACACACTACTATATATAAAATATGCAACCAACAAGGACCTACTGTATAGCACAGGGAACTCTACTTAATATCTTGTAATAACCTATAATGGAAGAGAATCTGAAGAATAGATACATACATATGTATAACTGAATGTATCACTGAATTGCTATGCTGTACACATGACACTAACATGATATAGTAAATGAACTATACTTCAATAAAAAAAATAGAAGAAAAAAATAAAAATAAAAAAATAAATTATCTTTAGTTGAGTTTCTGCCTATAAAATGCAACATGAGATTGGTTTACCTTTCCATACATGTTGTGAAGAATACAAAACCAATAAATTTTTAAAGGATTAAATACAATATAATAGCTTTTTTTATGTATTAATGTACATAATATCATCACATAATTCTTTTTCCCCTGTGCTAGCTCCACAATTTGCTCATACTTTATTTTTATGTAGTATGCTATACAATAATTGCTTGTTTATTTGTCCTTCTCTCCTTTCTAAGATAAATGAAGGTTGGAACACCTTATTCTTTGTTTTCAGAGGCTTAGCACAGACCACAATTCATTGTCAGGCCTTAACTATTGCTTGTTGAATTGAATTCAATTTTATCAATAATGAAAATGAGTATATTAAAGAGCACCTTCCTTGGATGTTTTGCAAGGCATAATTAGATACTAGAGATTTTGCGCCCTAGAATTTATAACCCCAGTGAATAACATCAAGTTGCATTGCACAAACATGACAAACACTAACCCAAATTGATCCTCTTTTCATATTTCCTCTCATTTCACAACATTGATATTCTTCACCCCAATCCATTTTCACATTTGTTAATGACACTTCCAAAGTATTTTACTGAATTTTTTTTTTTTGGCCATGTTCACTATCACTGCTCTACCTTTTTTATCCCACTAAAGTAGCTTAATGAATTTCCTACTCTTCCAGTAGTTTCTAAAGCTACAATTTTAACCACGCCACTTCCTTATTCAAAACCTTTCAACAATTCCCCACAGTCTACAGAAAAAAAAAAAACAACAACAAAAACACACTCTTCAACTTGGCAATATAAGTTCTCCTACAGTCTTCCCCCAAACTACTGATATCCATTATTGATCCACAAGTATCCTATACTATGTCCAATCTAGTCTACTTACTGCATCTTTTCCTAGAACATGCCCCATGGAAGACCCACCATACCTTTGGGATGGTCATTACTACTTTATGTCTAATACATGAATCCTAATATATAAAATTTACTTTCTAAAACTCTCCAAGAAGCTCTTTCTAATACTCCCATAATACTGTCCCTTGTACCATGTTCTACTTTATGGGAGTTATTTTGCATGTCTTATGTCTCCCACACAATATAAGCTCAAGGATGGTATGAGCGCGGGATTGTATCATTCAAGTACCTCGCATACATCATCTTAACTCATATGGTAGCAGGCATAAGTTCAATGTGAACACAATTTGAGATGCACAGCGGAACTTCCCCTCACTTTATTATACAGGTTTACTAAAAGGAGACATTACTTGGAATATGTAGTAGGAGGAACAGAATCAGCAAGTCAGAGCAACTTTATAATGAACATTTTAATTAGTCTTTTTTAAAAAAACACATTTAATTATATATTTCTGTAAGTGACTAGAGTTTGTTTCTCTCCTACCTGCCATGTGGTAAAGAGATGTATTATAAGCTTATTTCTGATACTGAAGAGGAGAATGAAGTGAAATCAAAAGTGTTCATTCCATTGGACAAAAACAGCAGCTAAAGATCTGACTCGGTAAATAGAATAATAATTGGAATATACATGCTTTGGAAGAATGTGCCTCCTTCTATTCAAAGACTTGGAACATGTTTAGATAACTGTCACTGATATATTTCACATATTTTTTATTCCTCTAGAAAATCATTCTATTCACACTAACACTGCAAAATTAAACATACTCAACTATTATAAGCACCGTTCCTCAATTTAAAAAAAAACTTTTTTTTTACAGTATTTAAGACCAAAAGAATTCCTTCTGTTCATCCCAATTATATAAGTATTACTACCACTACCTATCTGATCTTTTCAACACCTCCACAAGTCTCTTGGACAATGGCACTGCTGGCTGTCAAGCAGACTGATGGCTTTCACTGAGCAGCCTTCTATGTAAAATTCAGAATTCACTTTAACAGTCATTTGAACTGTCACTGTATGAATTATGGACTGAAGCACATTCTGCTTTGCCATTTCGAAAGGAAAGCTTCTTGTGAATATTAAACTAGAAGTGGGAACAGCATTTTCAAGTCAAATGATTTAAACTACATACCTGGGTTTAGAAGGAGCTTTAAAAAACTATTTTGTTTCCATGGAGAAAAACATCTCAAATTCAAATGATCTTGTACTTTTATTATAATAATGTATATATGTATGTATGTGGTGCACATATATATTCATAGCTGTGACTTTTTTTTCTTTTAAAAATATCTTCCTTATATTACAGAATAAAAATTCTTGGAGCCTTTGTGTAAACCACGTGTGTTAAATAATACAGGAAGATCCAAAATGAATTGAAGACATGACTTTTTCCCTAGAAAGTTATATGTTATACCTGAAATAACATGTGAGTAATTATAAAACAACATCATGATATGTAAAATATATTGAATAGCCTGAGTGATTTCAAAGATTTCATTAGTAACTCTGGCTCTGTGTTTGGTTTTGGGTCCAATCATGAAGCAGGGGGATGACGTGAACAGGAAGAGATGCCAGGAAGCCTCAGAACGTGGTGTGATACCAGCAAAGGCAATGAAGTGGATATCAGCATGGGAGGTGGGGAGTGATTTCTGTGAGTAACTACAATGACTAAATTTCAAAAAGCTGTTTAGGAAAAATTGATGAAGATATTATGTGCTCACAGACTGGAAGAATTAATATTGTTAAAATGTCCATACTACCCAAGGTAATCTAGAGATTCAATACAATCCCTATCAAGATTCCAAAGGTGTTTTTTCACAGAAATAGAACAAACAACCCTAAAATTTATATGGAATCATAAAAGACCCCAAATAGCCAAAGCAATCTTGAGAAATAAGCACAAAGCTGGAGGCAACATGCTCTCTGATGCCAAACTATATTACAAAGCTATAGTAATCAAAACAGTAAGGTATTCGTATAAAAACAGACACTAGATCGATGGAACAGAATAGGGAACCCAAAAATAAACCCATGCATATATGTTCAATTAGTTTACAACAAAGGAGGCAAGAATATACAATCAGGGCAAGGACAGTCTCTTCAATAAATGGTGTTGGGAAAATTAGGCAGCCACGTTGAAAAGAGTGAAACTGGACAACGATGTTACACCAGGCAAAAAATTAACTCAAAGTGGATTAAAGACTTAAACATAAGACCTGAAACTATGAAACTCCTAGAAGAAACCATAGGCGGTAAGGTCTTGACATAGGCCTTGGTGATCATTTTGAATCTGACACCAAAAGCAAAAGCAACAAAAGCAAAACTAAACAAGTGGGACTACTTCAAACTAAAAAGCTTCTACACAGGAAAGGAAACCATCAACAAACTGAAAAGGCTGCCTACCAATAGGAGAAAATATTTGCAACTGATAAATCTGATAAGGGGCTGATTTCCAAAATATATAAAGAATTCATACAACTCAATAGCAAAAAAGCAAGCAATCTGATTTTAAAAATGGGCAGAAAATCTGAATAGACATTTTTTCAAAAAGACATACAGACGGCCAAAAGGCCAATGAAAGATGCTCAGCATCATTAATCATCAGGAAAAAGTTAAACAAAACCACAGTGAGTGGGGCGGTGGTGGTGGTGGTGGGATGAATTGGGAGATGGGATTGACATGTATACACTGATATGTATAAAATAGATAACTAATAAGGACCTGCTGTATAAAAAATAAAATTGTAAAAAAATCAAACCACAGTGAGATATCACTTCACACCTGTCAGAATGGCTATTATCAAAATAACAAATAACAACTGTTGGAGAGGTTCTGAAGAAAAGGGAACCCTCGTGCACTGCTGATGGGAATGTAAATTGGTGCAGTCCCATGGAAAACACTATAAAGTTCTTCAAAAAATTAAAAATAGAACTATGATATGATCCAGCAATTCCACTTGTGGGTATTTATCTGAAAAAAAGAAAACACTTACTCAAAAGGATATATGCAACCCTATGTTCATAGCAATATTATTTATAACAGCCAAGATATAGAAACATCCTAGGCGTCCCCTGATGGATGAATGAATAAAGAAAGTGTATCAAATATATATGTGTGTGTGTGTGTGTGTGTGTGTGTGTGTGTGTGTGTGTATATATATATTTCAGCTAAAAAAAAAAGAAATCTTGCCATTTGTTACAAATGGTGTTGGGAAAATTGGGGAGCCACATTGAAAAGAATGAAAATGGACAACGATATTACACCATGCAAAAAGTTAACTCAAAGTGGATTAAAGACTTAAACATAAGACCTAAAACTATAAAACTCCTAGAAGAAAACATAGGCGGTAAGGTCCTTGACATAGGCATTGGTGATCATTTTGAATCTGACACCAAAATGGTGTCAGATGGACCTCGAGGGCATTCTGCTAAGTGAAATAAGTCAGACAGAGAAAGACAAATAAAGTATGATCTCTCTTTCATGTGGAATCTAAAAAAACAATAAGTTTTTTAAAAAAGAAAAAGCTCATAGATACAAAGAATAGATTGGTGGTTGCAGAGGCTGGGAGAGGGAGCAGGAGAAATGGGTGAATTGTTTGTTTTAGTTTAAATAAATTGATTTATTTAAAAGAAAAAACTGAGCCTGCAGTTTGAAGACATTAAAAATGTGTTTTCAGGAAAAAAAAAATTAATGGAGGAGTCGGTTAATGAAGAACATTGAATACTGGGCTGAGCATTTTAAATTTTACATAAAAAGCATCAGTGACATGAATATTATGTTAAATTATGTTAAGAAGATTCTGATGAAAATGCTTAAGTTGAATGAGACTTGAGCTGGCCATGGAGATTACTGGAGGTGGGGTGCAAAGAACAGGCGTGGAACAATGAAGCATGCTAGCAAGAGCTATATTAATTTAAATAAGAAGGAATGAAATCCTAAAAAAATAATAGATGGAGATCAAGAACTAACTAAAAAAGCAAGCTGAAAAAATAATACAAAACTACTGTGAGTTTTGAAATGCAGAATTCTGGAGGATTATAATGATATTGGTGATGGTGGGTAAACTGAAAAAATATTCTAGTTTGAGGTTATTTGTATCAATTAATTAGCAACCAGAAGTCTGCTATAAAAACTATGTGCTTAATATATATCTCTATGTATATGAAGATATATAGGGCTATATAAATAACTAAATTCAGGATATTTACAAAGTCTTTACATAATGTTAAATTGTACAATATTTACTTTAGGTATTTGTGGGAAAATAAATGAATTAATCTAACCTTTGTGAGGAGGTGAGAATAACTACAATTCAGTCTTGTGTTTTGGTTAGAATCTTGGTAGATTCTCCATGAAGTGAGTCATCCTACCCACTACTGAGTACATTTATACTTCAGGTTCACAACGAAGAATATAACCCTAAACTCTTTGCATTCTTAATTATTAATCAAAGCCATCTATATAAAAAAAGTTTTTAAGGAAGATTACATGAAAGACTCAGTAACCTCAGGAGTTTCTCTTTTTTTTTTTGTCCTAAAAAATGTATCTGAAATACATGTATGTGTGTCCTGTAGATCTACTTTAAGGGAATAATTCTTTCTAGTTATATCAGCACCTGACAGTGAGATGTCATAAAAGTCTTATGAAATTTGCTCTTCTTTTATGACAGGTAAGTGGGTGAGGATATTGTACACTAACCAAGATCCATGGGACCAATGTCCTTTCAATTTGAACACCAAGGAAAGCTGTGTTTCTCCTGAACTGCTGGTTTATTTCTCATCTTATGTGACCGATCATGTCTTTGCTCTAACTCTGTGGTCCCTCTCTGGTAACTACATAGGAACTCATGGAATTCCTATTGTGTACCAACTCTACACCTGATTATTTTTACCCCCTTATTATATTTTTCTTCAGCTGTTTTTATCTATTTATGTTATTGCACATATTTACGTGAACCATTGCAAATCTTTTTTGGAACAGGTGAAACATACTAATAGGTACACCTAAATGTTAAGGCCTCCATCAAGTAATTTGACATTACCACATTTAGATGTCATAACATCTCTGCAAGAGGATTTTCATGATCACCGGCACAATTATTGAGAAAAATGAATTCCTGGTGGGTACAAATACCTTAGGGAGTAGAAGTATAAGTAGAAAACCCCAAAGTTCTACTGAGAAACATTAAAAAAACCTAGCCATATCAAAAGAAAGGTAATTGCTGTGAATTGTTGTGACTCCTGGGATATCAATTACCTTTAGCCTATTTCTACTATAAATAAATAAATAAATAAATAAATAAATATTTAAATAAACAAAATCTCTGCTTTGTTTGTTTCACTAATTTCCTATTTCAATCCGCTTTCTTCAGACTGTCCAAAGCAAAGTGCTCTATATGGAGAGGGGAAAAATTATTTTCTCCCAGAAAATGTTACCAACTTCAAAAATTCCATAACTTTCCTGGAGTTACTCATTGTCATGCTAACCTAAAGGGATGCAGATGCTATGTGATTCTTCTACCTTCCAAAGCATTCACATTTGTTTGCGTTTTGTTCTTTCTGTTATTTCACAGCATTAAATCACATCTGTTTAGTTGTAAACATAGGGGGTAGGCATAATAATTAGATTCTGGTTCTAGCTCTTAGGATTATGTAACTTGGAACAAGTCATGAATTTCTGTACCTCAGGACATTCATCTGTAGGAAGGGGAGGATACCAGATTCCTCAGAGCTGGTGTGAAGATTCAATGAAGTAATACATGGGACATGCTTAGAACAATGTGTGGCGTTCTATACCTTCTTCAATACCATCACCTATTTTCACTTCCTCTTCTGTATTTTCAGTAAAGAGGTGGAATAGCACAGGAACTCTTGTGGAGAGATAGGCAAGAAATAGAAACATCATACAAAAGCTTCCATCTACAATTTGCCAGTGTCATCATCCCACGGTGTGGTTGTGACTAAAGTCATTGCCATCACTCCTGACTGGAACTTGTGCAGCTTACTAATCACCAGATCCGATTCCTAGGGGATGGAGTGGTATTTCAATTTTGGACAGATCTGACACAGCAGGTTGTCCATTATGAAACCACACATCTGGTCCCTCTTGTTAATAACTGGTTGTTTGCAAAATGTGGACAATCTGCAAGTCTTCCCACAGGGAGTTAAATGAGGTTGAAATGTGTTAATCCACTTTTATCCCTATTCACACAGTGATTTACAAGATGGGTTAAGTGTGCCCCCGTAATAATTCATCATTCTGTTTCTGTGCAAGGTCCACTGCAAGACAGCCAAGAACAAGCTGTCCTTTAGTCCTTAGTTTCACTGGTTTTCGGCTTTGTGCGCAAAGTCCATTTCTTGCACATACATAGTGTGAAAAGTAGAAATAATACAACCCTGAGTTTAAGAAATGCACACACAGAGGGAAATGATTCTCACTCTTTAAAGCCATGGCATAATTGCAGTAGTGCTGAGAGGACTAAAGCACAGTCCAAAGAGAGGCCCAGTTAAGAGTCTGAACAGGAAAGGGGTCTAAGAGTTGAGACTTGCTGCCAGGCAACAGCGCCCTACAGACCAGCCAAGCTTGGCAGCCTGGGTTTCTGTTTCTACTTCCCTTCACTGCTTCTATTTGTCAAAAAAAGACAAAGATAAATATGATCAATCCAAGACAAAATCGGGGGGGGAAATCTCACTGTCCCCGGTCTCCCTTTTCCGCGGATCTTCTTCTCAGAATCCGCAGGAGTATTTCCCCCCTACTCCTTTCAGGTGACTAGGACTTTCCAGCCTCTACCGAATCCCTTTCCCAACTCTAAACCCATCCCCACTTCCCAGCCAAAGAGGACAGGTAAATCTAATACCACTGGAGCACTCAATTAGTTTACACAAATGATTTACTTTTCCGAGTACGTGCAATGGTTCTTCCTTCCCTTGAAATTATACTACATCTCAGATTCTCCTTAAGAGAATCTAGTTCTGGTTATTGAGGAATCAAGGTCAGCTATTTTGAATTCACTCTTCTGCTTCCAGATGATCAGATATGAAGGACCCAATGCCATTCTTACAGCGCTTTCTTGCCTTCACAATGCCTGGGTTTTTATTTATCTTCTGCAAAAGCACGTATATGGTCACGCTTGCCCATGAGAGGTGTGCAATCAAATATCACAGTGGCTCAGGGTCATGCAATACCCAGACACTGTGACAAATTATGAGGCCAAGGTAACCTCAGCTCCTAAGGAACCATAGCCTATGCTCTGTAATACATGAGTGTATAACAAAACAACAGTGACAGAATACAGAATATTGGAAAAGTTATCAATATTAATGATTGTTTTAGGCGAAAGAAAACCAATAATGTGATTTGGCTGGCAAAGTAAAGCTCATGATTGCAAAATGTGGCAAGTTTAGTGCTCGCTTCGGCAGCCACATATACTAAAATGTGGCAAATTTCTTTGTTTCTACGTTAATTAGAATCAAAGTACAATAATCATTATAAATGCGTATTAGGTATAAATATTTAATATGGATTATATTAAATGTTTGACAGATTAACAATGTTCTATATTTTATTGAATTGCAAGGGTAAAATATCTATGCTCAGTCTTTATAATTTGTTCATAAAGTTTGGTCATTTGCTTACAACTTTAAAAACCTTACATACCACCACCATGACTACCAGAAAGAAGTTTCTGGCTCAGCTTATCTTTATCCACTCTACTTGGGCAGTACACTCAGTGTGAAAGGGGACTCCAAGTCCCCGCCCACCACCTGCTTCACTAACTTCCTAGTTTTTACAACTCCACACAGCCAGTTTGAATTTGTACTGAGGTTGAGATTTTCTCAGTGCTACAGATGCACCTTTTTCTTTTTACTCTGTTCTCCAAGTAGTTTTCTCTTAAAGTGCAACTTGATTGCTGTCTAATGATCAAGATACTTGTGAAAAAAAAAAATCATGACCTATTAAAAAGAAATCCCATATCCAGTCAAAAATTGTCAAAGGGTAAAAGTAATTGTCCTTCTGGATTATTACCTATTACTTTTACAGAGAAATTTTAAATTAGCAACTTAAGACTCAGGAAAAGCATTAGTTTAAAGACATCTTGATTGAAGGTATTAAATACAACTCAGAAAAGGCCACCCTTATTAAATTTCAAACTATAAATATACAAAGCTACTGGTTAAATTTCACTGTAAAAAGTATTTCTTTTTGTTTCATTTTCTAAAGGCAACTTAGGCAAGCATGGCACATAAGTAAGATAACGTTGGCAATACATAAATACACTAATAAAAACAGATGAACCATCAATGACAAAATGATATATAAACATATAAATGATAAACAAGAGCATGATTTTTTTTGCTTTTTTTGGGGGGGGGAGATGGGGGGGGTATAGTTGTTTTACAATGTTGTGTTAGTTTCTACAGTCCAGCAAAGTGAAGTAGAGTTCCCTGTGTTATACAGCAGGTTCTCATTACTCATCTATTTTATACATATTAGTGCATATAATGTATAATCTCCCAATTAATCCCCCCGCTTTCCCCCCTTGGTGCCCATATGTTTGTTCTCTACATCTGTGTCTCTATTTCTGCCTTGCAAACCGGTTCATCTGTACCATTTTTCTAGATTCCACATATATGGGTTAATATACGATATTTGTTTTTCTCTTTCTGACTTACTTCACTTTGTATGACAGTCTCTAGGTCCACCCACATCTCTACAAGAGCATGATTGGAAAAAGCCAATAAAAGTATCGCGTTCACTATTAACCTAGCTACAGGTACACGTGATGACTAAAGATATTGTTAATTTTTATTTTGTACCAATAATGAAGACCAAAATAAGCTTTCATTTGTATTACTTCTCTTACTACCTTTCAAATCTATTTTTGCAGAAGTTGAGTTACATTACTAACAGAGAAGGAAAAAAGTATGTTAATTCTGATAAAATAATAACTTAGCTGAAATCATTTTCTTGGTCATCCATCTGGATTTATGTCTTTCTACCCATCCTCAAGACTAACTTGAAGCTGCAGTGGAGAAGCTGTTTAGTAGAAAGTTTAATCTCCTTAAAATGTCACATACCTTATGGGGAAAATGAAATTGCTACATGCCAACTTCCTTCACCCAAGATTTATTATACATAGAGGTATCTTGAGAAAAGTGTAATACTCACAGAAGAGGTATTACAAATAAGTAACCATATACAAAAAGTGGACATGTAAGACTGGTTAAATGGTATCAAATTAAATTCCAATAAATTTGAAAAGGCATATTTCAATTTTATTAATGAGTAGGTAAAAAGAAAAAATCATGTTTTTACATAAAATATGAATGTGAATTATTGGTAACTATTGAAAAATAATAATGATTACACTACATTTCTCTCTGCATTTTATATATTTTATATATGTATATATGTAAAGTCAATTTTTGCAACATTACCTACTTCAGCAGTAGGTAATTTTTTATTGCCTTATTCAAGGAGATTTCTCTTAATATAATAGCGCTAAAAGACACCAAATAGTCTGGGTTTTCTGATAATAAATGCTTAAATCATTTTTATAGATATTGCATATGCATGGTTGGTTCCACTATATAATTAAACAGTAAAAATAACATTTCATTCTTTTTAATAACACTTAAAATATTTTAAAAGTATATTTACTGACCTGAACATAAAAACTTAGAATAAGTTTTCCATTTTCCCAATTCAATTAAGTTTTTCAATTCAAATAAGTTTTCCATTTTCCCAATTCAATTTGATTATATAAAGTCATATTGCATATTTTCATTGTATGATATCTAAACTTACACATATTCCAAAAGCTATCCAACATTCTCCCCATTTTATAAATACTTCTCAAACTATTAATCGATTGAACTGTACCCTTTGTTCAATTTCTTTTGTTTTCAATTACTACAATGCATTAGGTGACTTGCTTGCATTACTTTAAAATTCCACCTACAAAATATGAAAGATATACTTAAAATTACTGGAGTTGCAACACTTGACCAAATATCTGAAAACTAGAATAATGTTAATTAAATAAATGGCCTACTCCCATATGACTGCAACTGAGAATTGTCCATTAACAGTAATTTATCCACAGCTGTGATAATTTATCCACATCAAGTGCACTGTGTTCCAAACTTTAAAATTACTGAGTCATGATGAAGGATGAGAAGGGCTTGTCCTAACTGCCTAAAGGCATTTAAAACCTAAAATTTACCAATCTTTAACTGTAAGAGAATATTCTAAATTTTTATTGCTTTATGAATCTTAGAAACATTAAAATAGAAAAAAAAAAGTATTTTAACACTACAATAATTTTACATATTACAGAATGGCTCCCATATAAGATCAGTTAAATTCTGTCTCTACTCATATTGGTTTAAATCATAGAGTAACTTTGATGATATTAAGTATTCTAAATATTAAATTCAAATATATTTAGATTTTGAGCCATCTCTAATATAGTGATTTTAGCTACTGTATTTTCAAGCCAACACTGAAAGGATTATCCTATCTACAAATGCTGGATGGTCTTCTTGACAGTCTTAAAACAGAAATTCTGCAAGGATATCATCATAACATAAGCAATACTTTCAACATTCTGGGGGAAAATTCACCTCGAATTATATCTGTGAACACCTCCTGATCAAGCCCTGTTTCATATTCTTTCTTATATTCATCCCAAAGCCTAATTTAATGAGGCCCTCAGATGTAGCATGTATTCAAACATTAGCTGATTGGATAAATGACCATTAAAGAAATATTATACAAACCATTTAAATTAGATTTTTGTGTTCTATTCAGGATGCCAAAAAAGTAAACACGCATTATATATACAACAGACATCCCTAAGGCATAAGCAGTGTTGTCATTTAGCAACTCTCAAACTTATTCATGGCCTCCCAGAACTAAGGTTATTCCTGTGCTAAATTATCTTCACTGCTCTAACTCTTTTCCCTTCCGTGCTACTTAGAACAGGATACCAGAACGCAAATAAGGGAGAGGTAATTATGTAAGGATGCACTGACCTATACGTTACATAGTCATTCCATATATTTCACATAGAATACAGACCTATCACATATACATTATACATATACATACATATTGCACGTATTTTAAGTGTGTGTCTGTTTCCCTACCAAAAGGTGGTACAACATAAACGTAAGTGAACTATCCAAGGCTAGTTCACAGACAATCTACGGTGTGGAGTACACACTTCCTGTATCCTGACAGACCCACCAATATTCCCTCTGTAACAATACCCCTTCACACATCAGTGATATGCCTCACTCATTTTCACATGCCAGAACACCATATCCTACTAAGATTGAATTTAAAATTCTTAAAATGAAGGGCAGGGTAGAAAGTGTCTACTTTCCTATCATCTAATTCCCCCGTCATTTCTAGGATGTGACTCTAGATGGGGAAGGTATCCAGCCTGATCCAGGTTCCCCCAGAAGAAGACCTTGAGTTAAGGATCGAAGCCTAAATAGCGTATTTGGGAAATGATACAGAAAATACCAGTTAGGGAGAGGGGGAAGGAAGCCAATAAACTCGCAGTACCAAGCCAGTTATCACCGTGAGCCAACTAGAGCTGAGTCCCATTGGACACAGTGTAGAGAACATGCTCCAGAATAAGCCCAACCAAGGAACTAGGAGGCTAAGGTGTTTGTCTAACACATCCGTATTTACTCAGAGGCACTTCTGCCTTGCTCTCCAAGAGGCCCTGCTGTGCACCTGAGGCCAGGAGAAAACAAACAAAAAACCTCAGACAGGCAGAGGGTGTTCATATAAAATATCCAGAGAACATGGGCAGAGCACTAAATGCATCTGTTGTTAGAAACCGTCTACTTATTCCTGTATGAAAGACTGCTTCCTCCTCGACTCTGCAGGAATTGAGTCCACAAGGTAACTGAGTAGAATAAGATTGCTATTCAGACTTAATCACAAAGAGGAATTTGTCACAATACTAAAGACAAAAGAGATGACTTTACTTATTGCATATTAATTTAAGATTCCGAAGAAAATTTTAAAAGTTGCAAACTTCGAGTCGTACGTGAAAAAGGGAACTAACATGGAGAGCACCTCACCTATATTAGATGCTGTAAAATTATTCTTCTAAATTCAAATTTAATTAAGTGGAGGGAACTTCGGAGCTTCTTGAGTAATTTCAGTCACAAAGTCATCTTTACACTTGTAAGATATGTCACCAACACAAGTATTTAATTTCCCAGAAACTGAGTTTCCTAGTCCTTCCTTAAAATAATTACCTACAATTCAGGGACTATGTGAGGATCGACTGAGATAACACATATCATAAGTTAACATATACATGTGTTTACATATATATATAAATATATGTTACCCACACACATACATATAAGCATATAACATACAGCATAGTTAACATATAGCACTAGCCAAGTACTTAGTACCAACTAAGTGTTAGTTTTACAGAAATATCTTACAGAAATAAGATTACTGAATTTCATAATGGCTGAATGACTTGCCCAAGGCTACTCAGGTAGTGAAGAAATAAGCATAGGATTGAAACCTGGGTCCCTATTAATCAAAGGCTCTTGTCTTCGAAGATGGACAACTAATAGAACCAAAGCTAAGTTTTCACGGAGCCACAAAATTACCTTTAAAGTGGACCCACGTTTGGTTCAGTAACAATACCTCATTTTTACAGTACATATGGCCTAATTTTAAAGTTAAAGTTGGTCTAGCATAAACTTTCATTATAATACGTATTTTAAATAAACGTGCAAAACTTTTTTTAACATAGCAACGACTCATTTAGGAAGCAGTCAACTAACCAAAATTCTTAATTCCTGAAATATAACTGCAGCACCCCTAGAAAAGTGAAGGCAACCACATTACAATTAGTATCTTGGATACGATACTAAAAAAACAAACAGTGCTACCACCACCAGGTCCAAAATATGTACTCTATGTGCTCAGCCCAACTCACACTTTTACTATGAGGATTTCTATTCTACATGATGATCCTGACCTCCTGAAATAACAAATACAGATCCAATTACTATGAACACCTCACTGTACTTGATGAGCCATTGAGCTAAGTTAATATAGTTTATCTAAATGTCAATTAGCATTGAAATTTGTTTAAATATTCTTTTCTTCATCTTCAGTCAACCAGAACACCTTACATTCCAAGCATACTCGTAAATTGGTATTTGTTCTTTAATTTTTTACCAATATATATGTTTTTGCCTAAAAAGAAGAGATTGAACTGAAATATTATCCTCTACAAAACATCCATACCCCTTTAAATTACTAACATGAGACCAAAGAAGAAGTCCACAATTGATGCTCAAGATAAAATCCCCTGTGTGTAGGGTAGGGGTTGGTATTGAGAGCTGAGATGGGAAGGAAAAGAAGGAAGGTACTTCCCAGTGGTTGAACAAGGAGATTCTGAATGGGACCAATAATGGATCTTTTATGCAATTAAAATAGAACATCAACACCAAACTGAACTTTAAGGAAACATTTCAATTGAGTTGAAAGACTACTTAGTGTACACATATTATTTTAAAACAAGGAAAAGTGGCATGTGATACCTAAATGACTATTCTGGAAAATACTAAACTCAATGAAACATAAAATGTGCTTTTTAAATAATAATAAGAAGACATAGCAAGAGGAATTCCAGAAGTTTAACGAGGCAAAACAGTGATGCTATAGATAAAACACATGAGCAATATTTTGCTAATAATAAATATTTTAGTTTTGAGACTTGGTTTTAATTTTGTGACATATGCACTATTTAGGTTAAGTACATTATTTATGAAAAGGTTGGATCATACTATACAAACACCATTATTAATAATAGTCATAGTTACCCGTTCAAAGTGAGTATTTTCCATTGTCAACGCTGTCACTTTCACTAACTACCTGTTACATATTTAAACCAATTGTCTACCTGCGTCTTCAGATGTTTAAAAAGCATAAAATTCCCAGTGGCAGGTGTCTTGACACCTAATCAAGACAAGACTGACACGGAGTAAGTAAACAGGTGGGTGCAGGTGATTTTAAGTTTCTAATGTGCTTTTTCAATCAACTTGGATGCATTTCCGAATTTGGGTAACAACACCTAAGGAAAAAAAAATGAAAATTGACTGGCAC
This sequence comes from Physeter macrocephalus, assembly GCF_002837175.3. Taxonomy (NCBI): domain Eukaryota; kingdom Metazoa; phylum Chordata; class Mammalia; order Artiodactyla; family Physeteridae; genus Physeter; species Physeter macrocephalus. The sequence goes on along the minus strand of NC_041217.1, from coordinate 5,374,369 downwards.
TGATAATTGCGTGCCGTTTGGATGTAATTGTACCTCTCACGCCAGCCTGATACACACCCTAAGAAAGCACAGATAGACAAAAGAATAAGCACAAATAAATGCAACAAATACATTGCAGGGATCAGAAAGTGAAAAGGCAAAGAGTTCCTTGCCTACAGCAATTGCTCTAGAGAGTCAAAATGGAGAGACACATCAAAGAGTCCCTTTTCCTCCCTCCCCCAGCCTCTGGCTCCTTTCCCTCCTCTCCCTCCTTTTCCCCTTCCAGCCTCCCCATCCCTCCTTGTTCCAGCTGTATCTACGGAACCACATTGCAGCACACCACTCACCTGTCGTCGTTCTGCCATCCTTGGTCCCCTAGCAGCAAATCCCGAAACCTGTACCTGGGAGGCAGAGGTGGCACTTCGCTCTCCAAATCAACCATCCTTCCTCAAAGAGTGGGAAACGTAAAACAACGAATGGAGGCGAGGAGGACGAGAGAAAGAAAATATTGCCGAGTAGAGGGCGAGGACTAACGAAATGCGGGAGATGGCCCGGAGCAGGGGAAGGGGCCTGGGATGGGGGAGGGGGGTCTGCTCCCAGCCGGAAGCTGAGGCTGAAAGGGGCCGGCTCCTCTCTCCTGAGGGTGTGATGGGGATGATGCAAACCCAGCCCAAGAGCAAAAGTCTGGCTCTGACAAGAACCAACGCTGCCAAGGAACCGCCCCCAGGATCGGCGCCGCCTCTGGTCCCCAGGACTCGGGGGAGGCGGGAATGCAAAAGTTACTTCGCCCAAAAGAAAAGAGAAAAAACGCGCCCGGGGATGGGGGAGGGGGTCTGCTCCCAGCCGGAAGCTGAGGCTGAAAGGGGCCGGCTCCTCTCTCCTGAGGGTGTGATGGGGATGATGCAAACCCAGCCCAAGAGCAAAAGTCTGGCTCTGACAAGAACCAACGCTGCCAAGGAACCGCCCCCAGGATCGGCGCCGCCTCTGGTCCCCAGGACTCGGGGGAGGCGGGAATGCAAAAGTTACTTCGCCCAAAAGAAAAGAGAAAAAACGCGCGGTGCCTAGAAAGAGGGGAGAGGGGTGGGCGTGCGCTCAGCGTTAGGGTGAAGCACTGTCCCGCACGGCGGGCGGCGAGAGCCTCCTCCGAGGACAGCTCCGGGCAGCAGGTCCCCTCAGGCGGACGCCCCGCACGGCCGCGCAGGCGCCGGGGGTCCCGGGGTTGGAGTCCCCGCGCGGCGGACGGGCTCCCCCTGTGGGCGGGGCCGCCGCGGAGGCCCCGCCAATGAGACGCCCCTCATTAGCATAACGGTGACGGCGGTGCCTGGGGAAGACCAATGGGGGCGAGCCTAATTAGCGGGTTCCGGGGCTCCAGCCCCCTCTCTGGAGGAGGGGGACACGCGCGCGTAGAGTGTCCCCAGGTCCCCCAGCTCGTTCTCCTTGGCCGTCTCCAGCCAGGTAGGCGGGGTAGAAATGGCACGTTCCGGGAGAGGGAATTCCCGCTCCCAGCCCCAGGAAAGTCTTAGTCTTTTTTCTCGCTGGCTGAAAGCAAGGGAGGTGTTTCCCTGATCCTGGAAAAGAATAAAGGGCCACTTTAGGCCGCTGCAGAGAAACGACTAATGCATGGAGGATGACATACTAGGAAATGAGGGCTGCTGCTACGCGTGGTGCTGTGGGCTTCCAAGTGGCCTTCACCTTGCTAGGTGTGCTCCTGTTAGTGGCCCACGCTGTCAGAGGAGGGGTGAACCCGAGGGTGCACAGCCTGTTTTTCAGTATGGACCGCAGCTTATGGGAACCTGCTGTGTATACAAGCCCTAGTCCTATTTGCCTATACTGTTTTTCCACCAAGAACCGATTCCATCAGGGTACGTACAGACACCAAATATTTCTCCTCTGAGAGACTCGGGCCTCAGGATACAAGACTGTATCACGGGCCGTGCCCTCAGGAATCTCATCGTTTGCTTGCAGGAACAAGCTTATAAATGAAGTGATACAATATGAGACACAGTAATCAAGCAACATATAAAGAGTTTTGGAAATACCGGTGAGATAACACACTTTTTCATGTATGGAAAGGTCAAGACATAGAAAGTGAACTAAGTCTTCTATGCTAGTTTGCAACTTACTCAAGGGAAGGGAAGAAAGCAATGGAGTGAGGAGAGAGAAGTCTATGAGTAGAGGCAAAGGGATATTTTTAAATGTTTGGTTTATTCAGGAGACAGTGATTAACCTGGTATGATTAAATTCTCAGTGAGGTCATGTAGTGGAGGGTTTAATACAGAACGTTAGAAATTCAAGAAGAAATCAGCAAGAAGGTAATAGCAGATAAAATAGAATGAGTACCTACCTAGATCTGAAGAATCAGTGGAAATAGGTGTCTCTGTCGTCCAGATCCAACCCATTCTTCCAGACCCATCTCAAATGACATCTCCTCTATTAGATTTCCTGATGCGTCCATCTGGTTAAAATGCTTTCTTCCTTTGAACCTTTCATACCCTCTGTGAGTATTTTGCTTGTAGTGCTTATTATATTATGGCCTGCTGTGCATTCTACATCTTATCCCCCTTCCTGTGGCTTATCTCTCTAGCACAGTGCATTCAAAATGAGTAAAATCTTAACAATGTTGAGATGCCTTAAAAGCTTTTAAAGATAGTAAATTAATCTTTTTTCACATTTTCTTTAGCTCCAAAGTTGTGTATTTATTTATGTTTTTTTGCATGAACTTTTGTCATCCCTTTGCCAAATGAGAAAGTTATATCACTACATTGTTAGTTGGGGGGAGATGGAGCGGGAAGAGAGAGAGAGAATATCTGTTTTATATTTTGGACCTTATCATCTGCTATTAAGATAGCTCTGGGAAGTTTACTTTTTTTTAACGTTCCAGGCTAATATTTATATCTTTATTTATATTATTATAGTCTGCCTTTATATATTTGGCAGAAATCTGAAATATTTATGTATCAGTAACAGACTTAGAAGCAAGGCACTAAAAACAGGAAAAAAAATAGCTGTTGAGAGTTAGACTCCTGCAATGCTAGAGATTAGAGAGTAAAGCAACAGCATTTGACTTAAAAGAAAGCTGTGCTATGCAGCAGCTTCCCACTAGCTATTTTACATTCAGTAGTGTATATATGTCGATGCTACTCACACTTTGCCCCAGCTGCCCCCTCCCCCTGTGTCCTCAAGTCCATTTTCTATGTCTACCTCTTTATTCCTGTCCTGCCCTTAGGTTCATCAGTACCATTTTTTTTAAGATTCCATACATATGTGTTAGCATACGGTATTTGTTTTTCTCTTTCTGACTTACTTCACTCTGTATGACAGACTCTAGGTCCATCCACCTCACTACAAATAACTCAATTTCATTTCTTTTTATGGCCGAGTAATATTCCATTGTATATATGTGCAACATCTTTATCCATTCATCTGTCGATGGACACTTAGGTTGCTTCCATGTCCTGGCTATTGTAAATAGTGCTGCAGTGAACATTGGGGTACATGACTCTTTTTGAATTAGGGTTTTCTCGGGCTACATGCCGCTAGTGCAGTATTGTGAAGCAGTTATACTCCAATAAAGATATATGTTTTTAAAAAAAAAAAGAAAAGAAAGCTGTGCACCTTATTTTGGTGTCACCTTTATGGCAGTCTTAATTATTTGGCTTCCAAGTGCCCAGAAAACATTTTAAGAGGGAGCAAGTACCTCAGAAAGAAAGAAAAAAAAATAGAATAAGTAAAAACTTGTTCAACTAGTAGTGTCAGAGCCCAGCTGTTAAGGATACAAAGGGTACAAAGGACCCTACTGTGTCAAAGCAGGTGGAGACCACTATGTGCCTTAAAATTGTCACCGTGAAGAATCTTATCTTCCTAAGTTTAAGAAAATTAAAAGAATAATGCAATCTAACAAATACTATCCTGACATTCTTAAAATATAGCAATATTTGGACATTGAAACTTAAATTTATAATTGGAAGATCCTTTGCTGTCCATTCTATTTTTTTGTCAGTTTTCTGAAGGCAGACTTTTCATTTTTTGTCATTAATTTTGACTTTTAGCTCTCCCACCTGTCTTTCTATACTTTTTTCTCTTTTTTGTCATGTCATTTCCTGCTATTAAAATATATTTTCCTCTTTCACTCTTTTTATCTTGGTTTCCTTTTTTCATTGTGCTCTTTTAATGTCCTATTTCATAGACTCTTTTTCTGTGTGTGTGTGTGTGTGTGTGTGTGTGTGTGTGTGTGTGAAAGCTTTCATCCTACTATAACATGAAATTCGATTTTTAGAAACATTTTTCAACTTGGTTCTGTACATAACAATTTTGCACCTTACTCACTGGTGTTCTTAAGCACCCTAATCAACATCTAGTGTAGATTAGAGCAGTAGACTAATTTGGTCCCATACTACTAAGAGAGTACTCACCAAAAATCTTCTGAATTACAATGGTGATGGAGTAGAGCATGTTAAGGATGAGAATTAGGGAGAAGATTCATTCCCTAGTTTAAGAATTTTTCTTTCCAGAAAACACATTTGAGAATATCTTCTAATTTCTTCCTTTTCTTTAAAAGAAAGAAAATTGTTTTTTTTAAAACCTTGATTTCCAGTACACTGATTGATTATATTAATATTTAAATATAAAAAGAAATGAGGGTCATTCCCATGAGTGAAGAATGATTTTACTTACAAAAAAACAATTTCTTGATAATTATCTTGTGAATAATGAACATAGTTGCAAGCATAGAATATGATGGGGTTTTTTACCCCCAAAATATGTGCATATTATGTTATTTTTATGACAACATTTTCAAAACTGTCAGAGATTATGTCTACCTAGACCTGTAAAAGCTATTTGAAAATAAACTTTAAATAGAAAAAAATAACTTTCTATGTGTTAGACTACCTACTTCATAGATGCTTCATCTGTGTAGGCAGAAAAAGACAGGATAATCCACATCTATTCAGCATCATTAAGCTACATAGCAACATCTCAGTGTAATGGAGAGACATGTGTTCAATTAATTTTTTTAAACAAAGATTCATGGAGTAGTTACTATGAATTGAACCTCTCAAAGTCTTAACGGGGGAGAGGAAGACCATCCAATAGTTACACTAGAATGTGGCAGGTCACACTAATTAGCACTGGCAGCTGAGGAGCTCGGAGAGACATATTCTGGCTTTGGAAAATCAGGGAAGGCTTTGTGGAGGAGCTCACATCTATACTGAAGGATGAAAAAAGTGAGGGAGTAAGAGAAGCATCAGCAAGTATACAGGTACAGATAATGGATATAAGAAAGCAATGGTAATTTGAGCTCAGGGTCTGTATTTAGATGGGGAGGGGGCAGAGAGGAGGGAGAAAAATTGGCAGGAAGATTAGCAGCCAGGAGCTGCCTTCATTTATCATCTGGAGAGGCCAGGCAGGTCATGCCAACAAGTTTGGGTTTCAACTTGTAGACAGTGATGAATCTCTTGAGGATTTTTAAGTAAGTAAGTGACAAAGCCCTGTTTATGTTTGGAAAGACCACCACGGTTAGCAGTGCAGATGATTGATTGGTGGGGAGGACAGGAAGGGAAGAAAGGAGACCATTTATGAGCCATACAGTATGTCAGGAGAGATATGCCAGTTGTCTGAAATGAGGCAGTGGTTACAATGCAGATGTAAAGGAGAGGACAGATTTGTAGGAAATTAGGAAGATGGTACTGGCAGGACTGGATAAGTGAGAGAGAGAGTATGAAATTTAATGGAGAGTGAAGAATCGATGATACTCTCTAGGCTTCTGGGACGAGTAAGCAGGTGAAGAGTTTACTGTTGGGTGAGATAGGAATATAGAAATAGGTTTGAGTGAGAAAATGAGTTCACTCTGAGCCATCTGCAAAAGGGAGAAGTCAAGAATGTTTGAATCTGTGGGTCTGAATATAAGGAACAAATTCTTATCCAGACAGAAAAAATCAGGAAGCATCCTATCGAGGGATAAATGCACCTGCCTCAGGCACTGGGAGAGAAGAGCAGGGCAGACAGAGCCTGCGAAGGTTCCCGGGAGAGGGGATGGGCTGGAGAGGAGGGAGGGATGACAGAAGAGAATTCAGCTTCTACCCCCAGCGTGGAGACGGGTATTTCTCTATTTTCTTAATTAGTTTTATTCTGTGACCCTTGATTCAAGCTAAAATAGATTCTATCTGCAGGAAGAAAAATGTAACAAACCCTGCCCTATATTCTAAGCATGTCCAGCCACATGAGCAGAATAATTTTTATTTCAGCAACACTGAAAAGAGGAAGCAGCAGAGAGAAAAGGAAAAGGCAGGCTATCACAACTGATTCACCAATTCCACCTGGAAAGCACAGGTAAGTAGTTTAGAGGAAAGCCATCTGGAGATTTATGAAGATACTGTGGTAATTAACATGATTTACCCAACACTTCTAGTGGTTTTTGTCATTCTATAACTAAAACTCGTCCGAGAGGCAAAATCTGTGTGTGTACTTTACGGTGGAAGCTTGTCAGGAGTTATATTAATTTAATATATTAATATAATATTTTATTATGAATATATTAAGAGCAATGTCCTCTGTGAGCTTCCTCCTTGCTTCTTTCCCTTTTCTCAAAGCTCTCCCTCAACACACATCTTATTCAGCATCACTCTTAATGATAACACACATCATCTCCCTTTACCTGCTTCTAAACTCTCTTCCTTTGACTGAATTTTTGGAGGGAGAACACGGAGCCAAAGGGGGAATTATTTAGTATCAAATGTGATTCAATACCTTGGAAGCATGTTATCCGACAATAATCCAGGATTCACACCCACATGAGTCTTCTACCTACAAAACAAATATATTTTCTGCAGGGGAAAAAAATCTCCAGCAGGTTTGGAAAACTCCAGTTCTCATCTTCGATCTACCCAGCCTTATGTTGCTAGGGTCCCAAATCCAGCTCACGGGTAGATCAGAAGCACCCTGTTCATGTTCGTTCCTCCACCTTCACCCTTGTCATCTCCAAACCTTCTAAAGCAGGTAATGGCAGCTACGACTTGGCCTTTTTCACAAGGGTTGTCAATTAGTGGGTGATCAACAACCATCTAGTGAGTGAGTGAGAAGCTACATATGTGAATGGATTATGTTATACCTTTGTCATTCTTCAAGCATAAAAACGCACAAATGCTAAAAAATTAATAGCTGCAGTGTAACTGTTTATGCCAGATATTATGTAGGAGATTCACAACAATTATGAAAACCAAATAATTTTGTCCAGTTTTGAAAGATAGGAAAACTTAGATTTTAGAAATCTTAGAAATATATCTAAAATCTAAGAAATCTATCTTAGATTTTTAGATAGAAAACCTTGATTTTCTGACTCCAAAGTGCATGTTCTTCCCAATAGAGCTGAGAAACGTTTATGGTCAATAACTAGTAGGTATCTGGGTTTCCCGATTGGTCATCTAAATTAAAATAAAATTATAAAATTGCCCAGTCAAAGTCCTACTGATCCACCATCATTTACCTCCTTTTCCACCTGAGAGACTTCCCAACACTTGTTTCTTTTCCCTGAACTGTATTCCCCCTTCTTGCCATGGCTGCCTCATAACTTCCTTGTCACGTCATCAGAGAAGACTCTTCTAATCATCCAACACAGAGATGCTCTTTGTGTTTGTGTTTCCCTAGTCCTCCACTCCCACTGTGATCAATATAAGCTCTATGAGGGCAGGGGCCTTGTTGATATTGTCAGCATGCAGAACAGTGCCTGGTATATAGTATGGACCCCAAAACAGAGTTTGCTCAATGATAGAAAGGAAAGTAAGGCGGAGTAAAGGAAGAGAAAATGATTCAATAATCTTGTTGAATAATTGCCTAGATTTTTCAATTCCAATATGGGAAAATTGCATTGCACATATAGATATTATTTTTCTGTGTGTGTACACATGCATGTGCATGTGCCATGCTTAACTAAGTAAGGCATGCCAATTTAAAAAGCGTTTTATCACAGCCTTATATTAGGTGTAATAGGTCCTCTCTCATGAGGGTGTGATTTGAGAAATAGAGTAATGCTTACTTGCAAGAAAGAAAAATTATATGGGGTATGATCTTTGCAATTAAAATGGTTTTACTTGTATTGAAACATTGTCATTAATTTTTTAAGTGATTCCTCCTATTTAGAAATTTAATTTACAAGGAGGAAAACTTTTGGTGATTTCTGTGTTATTTCTATAATATATTAACAACTTACATGGTTACTGTATGTCCATTCCAGTGTTAAAAATGACCCCAGACTCATTTGTTTAAAATTTATACTAATTTGACTATATTTTATATTAAGAGAATAGATATTCTCCTCATTTTGAAGATGATTAGATAGAGGAAATGGAAAGCTAAAATAAATCACTCAATACCCATTTCACTATAAATGATATGGAAGTCCAATTTTCCTGATTATTATGCGGTGTCCCTAGGCTATGAGCTAATAGTAGTAATTTTCTTTGCATATAACATGATGGTGTAAACACAGCACATAATAAAAAAATCAAAGAAATTAGAAAAATCTCACACTTTTTTTTCACAAATAATAGTGTTAGATACATTGAGGTTACTGGTGTTTATGAATACATAAAACTCTGGACACTCATGTATTTTCTTTAGCTATAAAGTTATGTTGTAAATATTAATTATATTGCTTTCATATACCAAATTTTGATCTTATTTTCAGATAGCTGTCCACTCTAAGGTATTAAATGGTAGTTCTGCGTCCATTGCCATCTTGATTTGTACCATTTGAGTATACAAATTATAAAATGTGTATTTACTGTACATTTTTCTATTGTCATATAAAAATAAGAATGAAACAAAACTACAAATACTGATCCTAATGACAAGATGTTGAATACTCGTTGTAGGGATTGAGAAAAGAGAGGGAATCATTAGGCACGGCCATTAGCAACGACTGCTCCGCCTCAGCTGAGCCTTCTATATTCAGTCTTCAGGAAAAGAACAAAATTATAGAAAATTAGATACATCTTAGAAGAGGTTGCAGTTTAAAAGGTGATATATTATTAGTGATTTCACACTTGGTAGGTATCTGAAAAGCTATTATTTGAAAGTAGTGAGTCAGTATATATCTCATTTTCAATGTAAATGCTACCTTTTTTACCCCAGGTCACTCCAACCCGAGGGGTACACAAGTCGTGTCCTATCTTTTACACACACACACACACACACACACACACACACACACACAAATAAAATCTTAGTAAATCTTTTCCTGCAGTTCCATCATTTAGGCTCTGAATTCCAGAAGTGGACCTAGTTTGGCATAAAACCTACCCTTTCCCTTGACCTCCCCGTGCACCTCGTCCCATGGCCCACCAGCCCATCCACCCAACTACCTGAAAAACAATATTCTTTGGTGATCAGGTGTACACGTTCTGCATCTGGACTGCTTGGATTTACACCCTGACACTGGCATTTATCAGTTGCTTGACCTTGGGCAACTTAACCACTGTGCTTCAGTTTCCCCATCTACGAAATGGAATAATTAGAGCGCTTATTTTTTGATGATCAAATACATTAACACGTCTAAATATTTTAGAAGGGTGTTCACCACATACTATGCCATTGTTATTACATGTGTTTTTTCAAAATGTAGGCATCCACATTTTTAGAAGTCTTTTCCTTAATATAAACTCGTCTTTGCTGTTTAGCAACTAATGAATTTAATTACGCATTTCCAATTTCACACAACTGGTTGAACAGCTTTGATTACCTTTTAAGAGATCAACTAAAATATGTACCCTCAGAGCAATTGAAGCAATGTAAAAATATACTAAAATTAAAAAGAAAAAAATATCTGGCTGCTCAGTGATTCTTCTGAACTCCCATGGAAATAATAAATATGGATAATCAGAAAGTACCTTAAATATTCTCGTTAGAAGCCAGATCATGGAGGCTTTTAAAATTAAAACAAGCATCTTGAATTATTTTCACACGCAAAGCAGAAAAAAATATGCACCATATTGAGTTCAGATGCAGTAAGCTGTACATGTGCTATAGAGCTCCATGAGAAATGCAGTTTTTACACTGGCTTCACGCAAACTTTACAGTTGCAGAAAATAAGGATATGGCAAAAAGCAATCTGGAAATGTCATAGCCAAATCAATAATTAGGAGGAAAGGTGACCACCTCCTACTCAAATATCAATACAAAATATATTGAAATACTGATTAGTGTAAAGAAATGCAATATATGATATTTGAGATTATTATGATGAACATTTCTAACAAGGCATTCACCCAGATTTAGGAAACATGAATAAGAAACAACTTTAATTTGTCCTTTGCACTTCTATTTCTTTTTGTTTTGCCTATAAGCCTATACACTCACTTGGATTTAAGCCCTAAGAAAATCACCACGTTGCACAGGGTAGTACAGAAAACCTGAATGCTATTATATGTTAATGACCTGACAGCCAAAGTGAGTTTTCAACTAATTTCTTGAAACATTAGATAATTTTCCTAGGAGTTGACTACCAAATTCTCTAAGATCATGATTTCTCTGTGACTTACCTGTTTTACTCAGATTGTCTTTCCAAAACAATTTATCCAGTTTAATTATACTAGAACATGGTTCAGATAGGACCAAGAATATAAAAATAATAAATCACATAGCTTTGTTTTGAAATTTCCCACCTTCTCATTTTCTTTCAATGCTTTTTTGCTTTGCTAAGCCTCAGCTCCCTGATCACAGATGAAAGACTGATTCCAAATTCCTAGGTGAAATTCAGTTGTTAGAAAGAGCAAACTAGAAGCTAGGTCTTTTATGCTAGAGTCATGTGAGAGCTAGTGAGTAGGAGTGAATCACATAGGAAAGAAAATAAAGTTGCCAAAATCGTAACTCAGTAGTAATAAAGAGACCATGTTAGAGATTCTGCAAAAGCTGAACTGGATTCTAAAGAAGATCCAAGTCAGTAGGTCAAGTCAAAAGTAAAACGAGGGTGCTCAATACAGAGGAAATATTCTAGGTACTAGGTCTAGTTAGATAGAGCAAGAGGAGTTATAGGAAGAGGGACATCAGAGAACATTAAGGTGAATATGACATATCCAGATTAGCAGATGATTAATTGTCATGAAAGGAGATTTTGACACTTAGTCAAGGCTAAGGGCCAAAATAAGCTGGAGTATCACTTAGGATGTTCTTGATTATTAGTAACAAAATACCTGATCTACTATGCCATAAAACATTAAAGAAGTGTATTATCTCATATATGGAAAAATCGAGAAGTAGAACATCTTTAGCCAAAGCTTGATGTGGTGACCTAATGATACCACAAAAGACTTAGTTCCTCTGCTTTTAATTGTCCTGCCTTCTAAATTCCTTCCTGTGATTTCAAGATGCCTGAAGAAATTCAGAGGACTAGTTCATTCACTTCCAACAGAAACAAGAGAACATCTTGAAACCTAGGATTCCAAGCAAAACTTGAAACTGCCAGAGTAAATATCCTGGTGTTTGGTTTTCCAATCTGCAGCTAAAGAATAAAGATCACTGAAATAGCCTAGTCTTATGGTTTGTTCTTTCCTCCAATCCTCTTCAAAACAAAACAAAAGAGGCTTCAGGGACTCTGCACATACTTAAAGTAGAAATGCAAATCCTTTCCCAAGATTATACTGCAATCAGGATATTGAAAGAGTATAGCCCAGCTAATTATATTGGACTTAAGTTTTGCTCTGCCAACATCCTGTTTTTGTACGTAAAAGTCCTACTTTTCTCATTTGATCACAGTGGAATTCAACACACATTCTTACATAGCTGCACGATCCAAGTTGGATCAAAGAGTATGGACAATGGGAAAGGAGAATCTTTCATGTATGGATATTGGGAGAGAGCAATTCTCTTTCTGCTGGGGTTTCTAAGAAGTTATGTGTGTCCTTCTTGTAAATAATTTGGAACTGACCAGACTTTTGCATCAATACAAGATATTTTTTAAGCTTCTGGGGCTGGCCATGACTAAAGTAAGCATCATTCTTAGACTACTCAGTCATAAGAATCAATAAGCTCTCTTTTTTTCCTTAAGAGGGTTTGAATTTCTATCACTTGCACCTGAAAAAAAAAATCCTAACCAATAAATAAACTTATGTCACATATGACAATCTCCTCAATAGTGTTATGCATAATTACCAGTCCTTTTTTGGTCCCATACCAGAATCATTTCCTAGTAAAACTAAGTAGTACAACAACTTTACATTTTCTTTCTCAGCAAATTTCACTGCTGTTTGGATGCTAATTTTCACATCATTGGCATGGACTAACATTCCATATGTGAGTCCCAAATTTTACATTCTGCAGTATTCAAATATCCACCACAAAGCAGCAGACCACCTGATCCCACAGAAAAATGTAAAATTGCGTGATAATAACAGGCTTTAAAAGATGAGCAAATTAGAAAATATTTTTACTGACCCAAGTTTTACCCAATTTCAGAGAATTAAACATTGTTCTCTTCTGTAATTTTATCTATTTTATTCTGTAATGTCAACTGAAAGAACAACCAAATATTAAAAATAGGGACTGCTATATCTTCCATGGGAACAGGAGATAGTCACAGTCCAAATCACAACCTCCAAAAAGAAATTAAAGAAAAATATTATTGGGACCAAAATGGCAAAAGGTGACAAGAGCAAATGCAAACTCCTAGAGACACTTTAAATAGTGCAGGGGCTTCCCTGGTGGCGCAGTGGTTGAGAATCTGCCTGCCAATGCAGGGGACATGGGTTCGAGCCCTGGTCTGGGAAGATGCCACATGCCGCGGAGCAACTGGGCCCGTGAGCCACAACTACTGAGCCTGCGCGTCTGGAGCCTGTGCTCCGCAACAGGAGAGGCC
>NC_041217.1:5344018-5361092 GCF_002837175.3 Physeter macrocephalus | reverse complement strand
CCACAACTAGAGAAAGCCCTCGCACAGAAACGAAGACCCAACACAGCCAAAAATAAATAAATAAATTTATTTTTTTTTTAATAAAATAGAAAATATAAATAAATAGTGCAGAGGTCCTTCAAAGTAGAGAGAACAGCTCTAAAAGGATCAAAGATACCTGGAATGGAGGTGTGAGCAGAGTACAGGTGTCTAAAGCAAGCCTGAGAAGTGAGGGAAGGCTAAATAAGAAGATTCATGCATACATCATCTTTTCAGGAAGCAGACAAGAAGACAGAGCACACACCACAGTCATTGTGGTGACAGCTAATCAAAGTCCATGAAAATAAATTAATAATGGTGAGATATATCATAGACACCTGAAACATAGGGCTTTACTGTGAAAACTCAAGATTTTCTGCTTACCAGACATGGGAAAGGTAATAATGAGTGGAAACATTTACGAAGGAGACAACAAAACAGAGGTGATGAAGATGTGTCCTGAGCTTCCACTACTTTAGTTTACACCTCTCAGCTTTAATATATTTCAGCAGATACTTCAACCAGATATATGTGCCCCATTCAAAATTAGTAAAAGTCAGAAAGAAATAAGCATGGATGGCATACTCATAGGTAAAAAAAGTTAAACACGTAGGAAAAGAGCAATGTAAGAAGGGCGAGAAAACCATCAACAAAATGAAAAGGCAACCCATTGAATGGGAAGAACCTATTTGCAAATGATATGTCTGATAAAGGGTTAATGTCCAAAATATACAAAGAACTCATACAGCTCAATAGCAAAGAAAAACAATTTGAGTAAAAAATGGGCAGAGGACCTGAATAGGCATTTTTTCAAAGAAGTCACACAGATGGCCAACAGGCACATGAAAAGATCGCAACATCACTAATCATCAGGGAAATGAAAATCACCTGGTCAAAGTTAATAGACCAATGACAGAATGGGAATCTGACATTTACAATACCTAAAACCAATGAGGGGTAACTTTAGAATATATGAGAAATATATGATACAAGAAATTTCTGCATATTTACAATGAAATGTATGATTTCTCAGTAAAAACATAAAAAGGATATGAACAGGAATTTTGTAGGAAGGGAAAGGAAAAAAGTGAATAAGTATATGAAGTATAGAAAGAGATGTTTACACACATTAATAACTAGAGCAATGCAAATTAAAACAATAGTGAGATATGAGGATACAGGGAACTTCATGTGCTGTGTGGGAAGAGAGACAGGTATAGCCATTCTGGAGAGCAGGTAAAGTGACTTTGGACTAGAGAGTAAGACTGTCTCCACTGCTTCTGGACTTCAATTTTAAAAACTACATAATAAGCTTAAAGTAATGATTACATAGCAAAAAAAAGCACAAACTGATGTTTTTGAAAATATTGATTTTCAAAGATGGATAAGGAATTTTACAAAGATAATGTTCTATTTCTTAAGCAGGGGTCGGTTTGTTTCATAGTAATTCTTCATTATATGTTATAAATAACAATGCATATGTTTTAAATATTGAATACAAATTTTAGGGGGGGAATGGGAAAATCTGCATATCCTTGTATAGCAGTATAGAAAAAAAACTGTTGAGTAGTATAAAACTGTTAAATAAGTTACCTTAAAGTAACTTAAACAGTGCATTATCACTACAAATCCACAGAAAATTACTAAAATGAAAAAATCACAAAACAGTGAGAAGGATTTAGAGAAACCAGAACTCTCATTTATTGCTGACAGAAATGGACATTGGTGCAACTACTTTAGACAACCCTTTGGCAGAACTGACTAAATCTGAACACATGTATATCCCACAATCTAACAGTTCCATTCCTAGGTATATATTTTTATGGGAAATGTATAAAAATGCCCAAGGCAACACTATTTGTAATGCTCAAAAAATACCCAAATGCCTATTAACAGCTGAAGAGATAAATAAATTGTTGTTTAGTCACCAATTGAATATGATACAGCACTGAGAAAGAACATAGTACAACTACCCAGAGCAAGGAAAAGGAATCTCACAAACATAAAGTTGAGGGAAAGAAGCTACAAAAGAGTGCATAGTATATGATACCATTTATATAATGTACAAAAACACTAGTTTTAGAAGTCAGGATATTGAAGAGGGACTTCTAGAATGTTGGTGATTTTCTGTTTAACGATCTTGTGTCGTGTACAGTTATGATCCATGATCATTTATATATAATTCTTCAATAAGACATTTTATCAAAAAGACCTTGCTAAATAGACTTATAATCACTAACTTAAGATTTCTTTAAGAAGCATCATTAAACATACAGCAATGAGTCAAAACTATCATCCTTTCCACATAAGTACAATCGTTGACACCTGAAGGTATGGAAATTTAGTCTTCTTTCAAACTGCTCACAAAATGTAGTTCAGATATGATTATTCAAACTATGCATGCCTCTTTTCATTTGATATGGCACTCTGTAAGCAAATGCTTTTATTAATAAAAAATATAAACTTCGTGTCATGTTCCATCTGTCTTTGTTCCTATGTGAAATTTCATTTACCAAAGAACTTCTTTGTCTTCCGTCCTATAAAAAATAAGCAAAACTATTTTAGCTGTTAGAATAGTGGTTACTCCTATTATAGTGGGAAGGAATGGAGCATGAAGGGGCTCCTAGAATGCTGGTGTCGTACTGTTTTCTTATCTATATGCTGCTCACATTGGTGTATTCACATTTATAAACTTAATTTGCTTTATATATATGATTTGCACATTTTCTGTATCTGTTATAATCTAATAAATATTTATATTTTTAGAAAAATAAGCTTAGGAGAGGAGATTGGTGGAGGATATAAAGGCTATTGACATTTTCTCTGTCTCTGTGCTATATGAATGATTAAAATACCACATCTTATTTTGTAACTTAAAAAGGTAAATAAAATTACATTTAAGTTAGTCAAAAAATAAAAAGCATCCTATGGGCATCCTGGGGACAAATCATGCAAATGAGAAAATAAGAATAATATTAAAGTCCTGCACATAATCATATGTTTAAAATGAGTGAAATAATGTTTATGAAGTCCTTATGAAAAAGAAGTGCAATTCAAGACCTTTTTTAAGACTTTTTATATTCAGTCAAGTTGACATTTTAGTATAAAAGATATAAATTCATGAATATGCAAGAAATCAAGGAATAGAATCCAAAAGCCTGTCTTTAAAATTTGATTATGAACTTCAAGGAAAAAAATCAAAATTAAGATCTCGATAACAGAAGCCACAGTTGGAAAGTACCGGTAATTTAAAAAAAAATACACTCAGTTATAAAACTAAGATTTGCAGAAAATGGGAAACTTAGTTACGAAATTGAGCATAAATGTTAGAACCACAGAATACATGTTAAACTGAAGACAACCAGGAAGTGATGAAAGGAGGGTGTTGGAGGTACACAGCAGAACTGACACAGTTTTCACATTAAAAACATGCCTGGAACCTGACTTGGATGATGAAACGAGAGCTGAGGTGACTTGTGTGATCTCAAGGCAGAAGCTTTAAGAAATTGTATGCAATTTGCATCTCTTTCCCTCTGCCCTAGTGACTGGTAGTCCCACATGACCTGGACCCTGGGGCTAGAACAGCATGTACTGTCAATCCATGGGTTGCCCATTAAAAACAAGTAGCATGGATGAGAGATAATATAAACAAGTGTAAACTATTGTTACAAAAACATATTTATAAAACATAATATTTATTTAAATGTTTTGCACTTTGTATGCACAATTACAATATTTTGTATATGTTTGCATTTTGTGTGTTTGTATTTTTACATATAAAAACAAATGGAAATATCATCTTCAGCCGTTGAGATTCTAGCTTATCTATTGCTGCCACTTTATCTAGCTGCTGGGAGGGACACTTGGGGCTCTAAAATGTTCCAAGGCACAGTGCTGACTTCTGGAACCTGGCAGAAAAATAGGCCTTCAGTATTCCTGCATATCAAGAAAATATTAGTTGACAGTCAAAAATCATCAAACACACACAGATTCTTGCCTTCAAGAATGAGAATGATCAAAAACAAAAACCAAAAGATTGACAATCACATGAACTTTAGATACTGAAATTATCAATCGAAGAATATAAAATGTATAACTGTGAATCACCCAAAATGCGTGTGAAAGAGAAATAGAGGAAATAAAGAGAAGGCATAATGTATCTCTAATCTGAGTCTGAGAAAGAATATATAAAAGGAGAAAGAGAGAACTCTTGAAGAGATCATGGCTGAGAATTTTTCAGAACAAATGAAGATAGGAAGCCAGGAACACAGAAGGCATGTAAATGACTAAATATACATCTACACCTTGGCATATATTCATAAAACTTAAGGACACCAAAGACAAAGAGAAAATTTTAAAGCAGGCAAAGATAAATGACAAATCACCAGCAAAATGAAGACGACTAGACTTAAGATGCCTTTTAAGCAAAGATGGAAACTATTAAGGTGGTGGAATGCTCTCTTTATATAGCTGAGAATAAATAAAATCAGCCTCTAATTGAGAACGTAGAAATACTATCTTTGAAGAAAAAATATTAAAGAATTATTTTTAGATAAAAAACTAAGAATTTACTAAAAATAACCAATTCAAGTAATAATCTCACCCAGAAACACCTTCACTGACGCACCCAGATATAGTCTAGCTAAATATTTGTGTTCCCCTGACCCCATCAGTAAATAAATATAGTTAACAATGAATGTTTCTATAAAATAACAACAGAAGGATAGTCTAAGGTGCAGTTAAGTTGGTAAATCTATAGATATATTTAAATAAGTATTGCTTTTTTAAATTTATAATAATTTTTAAATAGCAGTGTTGAAGGAAAGTTGTTCAATTATTGAACAATAATAGCATGTAAATTGGGAAAGGCATAAACAGATATATTAAGTATTAAAATGTTCCCTTGTTGGAAGGTGAGTAAAATATGGATTAACTTTATATTTATAAAATTTAAAGGTAATCATTTAAATAATAAAAATACAGGTAGAAAATTGAATAAGAAAAGGAAACTGAAAAATGAAATCTTGCTATTTGCGACAACATGGATGGATCTAGAGGACATTACGCTAAGTGAAATAAGTCAGACAGAAAGACAAATACCTCATAAATTCATTTATATGTAGAATCTAAAAAACAAAATAAAAGGAAAACAGACTTATATATACAAAAATCAAATGGGTGGTTGCCAGAAGGGATGGTGGAGGGAAGGGTGAGCAAAATAGGTGAAGAGGATTTACAGGTACAAACCTCCAGTTAGATAATAAATAAGCATAAGGAATATGGTCAATAATATTGTAATAACTTTGTATGGAGACAGATGGTTACTAGACTTGTCATGGTGATCATTTCATAATGTATGCAAATGTCAAAGCATTATTTAGTACACCTGAAACTAACATAACATTGTATATCAACTATATTTCAATTTTTTTTTAAAAATGTAGTTTCCAACCACCCTTGCCCTTCTCCTGTGAACTGTTGTCAGTGACAGCCATCATGTTGTACTACCCTATATAAGTTGAGTTCCACACCAGACACTCTTTTTAGACTTTAGTACTTGGATAAATTTTCTCTCAAAAAAAAAAAAATCAATGTACTTTCATTTCTTATAAAAGGCATTTTCATCTATTTTCACACTGAATTTGCCGTTGTTAAGGAGAACTATGTGAACCAATGTTTCCCTTTGTGTCCTGGTTGTTAGGAAACTCAGTGCCAAATTTAATATTAAATTATTGTACTATGGTAATAAAGTTTTTGCTTCCTATAAAAAGAAAGAAAAGAACACTGAAAAATTCAGAAAATGAGAGAAGTAGAAAAGTATAGAAATAGGGAATAATTATTATAAGATGGCAGGAAAAAAATAGAGACAATTCAAAATCACAATTACACAAGTTGGGCTGAACTCAGCAGTGAAAAGCCAGAGTTGTTGAATTGAACTGAAAAAACTCCATTACACTGCAGAACATTAGCAGAGGTACAGAGGATCAGTACATAATGGCAAAATGTGTATTTAACAATTTATTAAAACTTTTAAATTTTATCTAACAACATACGAGGGAGGAAGAAAGGGAGGGAAAAAAGAGAGGAAGAGAGATTGAGAGAGAGAGAAGAGAGAGCAAGTAAAATTGACAAAAGTATCATCATTCATGTTACTTTATTATCTCTCTCTTAGTAGTTGATAGAATAAACATTTTAAAAATAAGCAATTTGAAGTCTCTGATCACACCATTGCCAAATTAGAACTAATAAATATATACAGAATATTGTACCTTCACACTTGAAAAACACATTTTTTCACACACATATAGAATATTTATGAAAAGTGATGGTATGCCATGTCATAAAAGTAGTTTTTAAACCTTTCAAATATTTGCTAATATTGGAACTTGTCTGATGACATTGCAATTAAGGAAGATAATGATAACAAAGGATGACTAGAATAAAACTACATTTGGAAATATAAAAATTAACACATGCAACTCGTGGATTATAGAAGAAATCACTATGGAACTTAGGCAATTTTTAGACATTTAAAATAGTGGAAATACTAGGTATCATAACTTGGAGTGTTGGGTAAATGGACAGACTAAAATTCTTACATTAGGAAAGAAGTGAAAAAATTAATGAGCTATATATCTATCTTATGATATTAAAAATAAAAAACACTAAATCCAACCAAATAAAAGGAAAATAATAAAGATAAGAACAGGTCATAATGAAGTTGGAAAAACAGATGACAAATAAAGTGAAAAATTAATTTCTTTCAAATGACTAGTAAAGTAGATAAACCTTTGATAAGATTAAGATTAATCAGAACTAAAAGGAGAACAGGTAGAATTAAACACTATTAAGAATGAAGTATTGTACATAAATAATGCTACAGAGGTTAAACAAATAATGAGGCTATTATGAACAAATGTATGCCAATATATTTGAAAATACGTGAAATAAATTCCTAGAGTTCCTAGAATTCTTATTATTTAAGTAGAAGTTGATAAAAACTGATTTTAAAAGAAATAGAAAATCTGAACAGTCATAAAACCATTAAAGACATTCAGTCTTCAGTTGAAATGTACGTGCTGATTGTAAGCAGTCCTGAGAATTCTCATTATTTCACAGCATGGACTAGGCATGCAGAGACTCCATGGGCCACGGCCAGGAGCCTGGGCAAGATGAGAGTCTCCAGAAGAGAGAATAAGCCCTGTCTCCACTTCATGTCACATATATTTAAGTTAGTTTAAGGGATGCTTGCGAATGCATAACTTAATTAACAAAAAATGTTTCAAGAAATCCCCAAAAGAACACTACAGAGAGGTCATTCTAAGACCCAAATCTGCAAACCAAGTGCTATAGGGAAAACCTTGAACGCCAGGAATGCTGTCATCAGTGAATGGTTTTGTTCCAGTCAAGCTAGTCAGATCTTTGCTAGGCTATCAAAAGGGGCACGGACATGAGCCTCCAAACCATCCTGATGTGTCTCTCATACCCTGGGGAGACTCAGTAATTGTAAGTCATTCTATTGGTTCTGATTGACACAAGCTCCTAGTGGGTTTCATGGTGTGTCTGAGAGTTGAGATGTTTGCCCACTATTTTCTGAGAGTGGAGCATCACTGAGAAGCCATGCAGCTGGATCAAGTGGGATGTGGCATAGCCACACTTAGGAGGGATTCAGATTTATAAGGCATTGCCTAAAAGCTTTGTAGAAAGATATTTCAAGCTGTTTGTATATGTCTGTAATAGAAAGAGGAAATTTTTTATTTACTTTCTTCCCCCTACTCATCTCCCAGGGTTGGGGATTTTTATATCCAAAGAGCTAAAGTCTGAATGCCCTCTTGGGAATGAGACAGACCGATTGTCCTGTGTCCAGAATAATGAATTGAGTAGGGACATAAAGCCGTCATGTTGTTCTCATAAGCAGTCTATGGGGCTGAGAAGGGGGGTCCATAAAACCACTTGAGGCAAACTCAGTGTCCACGATCATGTCTGCTCAAGTGCCCTTGTTTGAGCAATACAATCTTTGCCTCCACCTACTGAGGTTAAAGCAAGCATTTAAAATTTTTTCTTTGTATCTTCAGAGATCAGAAAAAGCACACACACACACACACACACGCGCACGCGGTAGATGTTACACATATTTAACAACACTGTTATGAAAAGGAGGAAGACGTACTGTTTCTTCTCAAAATTTTCTCATTCTCCACTCCCTGATTCATGGGTTTCTAGGAGTACTGCCAAGGCAGCAGGGGTATGGCCATGTGAAACTTATAAGAATTTGAAGACAATCAGATCATTTGTCCTTGCTTGTATAATCACAAATAATAAAGGCTTTGAAAATAACACTGGCACTCTTATCTGGTTTCATTTCCTTGGTACCTTTGAGTGTACTATGTGGGCTACACCAGAAGTACTTGCCCTATGTTCTTGAATGGGCTTTGTCAGGAAAATACTTTGACTGAAACATAGTCCCTTTACTTGGACATACGTAAAGATTAAGCTCATGAACAAGTTATTATATCCGGTTTCATATAGATGTATTTTTAGTATTATAGCCCTAAGTTCGTATCCAATAGCCTGACAATTTTTAGGCTTTTAGTGTTGGCCCATGAGTCTGTGTAAAGATGAATTTCAGTTAGTGTTGAGATGATGTGCTCTGTGTCTAGAACACTTTTCTTGTTCAGCCCACTTTGCAGAGCCTCACTGCTGTGGGCTATTGGTGGTCCATCATTATGTTGGAAGGCTGCATTAGTCCACTAAATGCATCCTCTTTGTGTCTAAAGGTGGATTTGTTAGGGAGGCCAAGGATGCAAGGCCCTGTCTGGCTCTTATTTGGAGGTTCCATTAGAGAGTCATGACTTGTAGTGAGACAATCTCTGAATCTACTGGGCAAGCTATAGGCCCTTTCATGCAGAATCCTGGAGGCTGAGGGGTACTGATGGTCTATTGCCAAAGGTTCCAATCAAAAAGCTGTGAGGCCGTACACAGATATGTGTAATATCGTGGGTTCTGAAGGAGGTATGGGTTTCAGGACAGCACTTGAAGTATTAATGTTTGGATTGATTTCAAGGCCTCTAGCTCAAGAGATTAGGCTGTCTGTTGGCTTGGTACAGAGGCAGCAGCAAAATTTCCACTTGTGCTATATGCTATCTGCAACATCCAAAGAAGTCAGTCAGGTGTTAGACCTAACTTCTTTATAGCTGCTGGCTGCAGAACCAACAGTTCATCTCTACCATTTGTATTAGTCACTTAGGGCTGCCATAGCAAGATACGTAAACTGGGTAACTTAAACAACATGCATCATTTTCTCACAGTTCTGGAGGCTGGGAGTCCAACATCAAGGTGCCAGGCTTGGCTTCTAGTGACACCCCTCCTCCTGGCTGGCAGATGGTGGCCTTTCTTCTGTGCATGTGTGGAGGGAAGGGGATCTCTGCTGCCTCTTCCTTTTCTTACAAGGACACCAGTCCTATTGGATTAGGATCCACTCTTATGACCTCACTCAATCTTAATTACTTTCTTTAAGACCCTATCTCCAAATACAGTCACATTGTGGGCAAGGGTTTTGATGTCTGAATTTGGGGAGGTACAATTCAGTCTATAACATAACTATAAATTACAGTCCAGAAAGTTCCCAGAGTGGTAACTTGGTGGTACCGTGGACTCTGGCTTCATTCAAGGTTGATCCATTTTGTCACTTGTGCTAGGATGGCACATGATGTGATGTAAGGAGTTTTCTCAGAATAGTTACATTCAAAAATCATCATTATAAGAAAATCTGAACATACACTGAGTCAGTATTGTTTTACTATTTGTCCAACTTATTAATGATTTGTCATCTGCATGACTTAGTTTCTTTCTTCAGAGTCCCTGTTATTTCAGTGTGAAAACGATAACCACTATATGCCTCTACAGTGTGAAGTGGCTCCATTGTCTGGTCAGGGCTGTTAAAATCGGAGATAACTTGAGACAGTGTTTCCACTTCCACTAATCCCTCTGTGAAAAGACCAAATACTGTTTCTTCTCTGAGTCTGAGACATTGTCTCAATTGTTCAAGCTAGACAAGCATCCCAGTGACCATTCTCAGTCATGCATTACTCTGACAGAGGTCACCAATAACTATATCCAATAAAGATATTTTTGCATTTGAACAGCTGGAACATTCATATCAACAATATAGAGAACCTTTTGGGAATTCCCTGGCAGTCCAGTGGTTAGGACTCTGTGCTTCCATTGCAGGGGGCATGGGTTCAATCCCTGGTCAGGGAACTAAGATCCCTCAAGCTGTGTGGCAGGGCCCAAAACAAAACAAAACAAAAAACAAAAAAGAACAACAACAAAAAAACCCCAGAACAAACAAAAACCAAAAACAATATAGAGCACTTTTAGTTCCAGCAAGTCTTCACTGCTGTCCTTACAAGAAGAAAATTTGGATAAATTGAAAATCAACAATTTTTCTTGAACCCGAAAAAGAATTGAGTTTGCAGACAAATCACTACCCTGAAATCTGGAAAGAAAGGTAAATCCAGAGAATCACAACCAAGATCTGCTTATCTGGAGCACAAGTCACTAGATCCATGAACTGCTAAGATTTAATTGATAATGTTGACAATTTTTGGAGACTAAGTATGGACTCGAGTAAGATGAGAAGCTCCTGGGGGCTTTAGCCTTGTAGGAGATCCCCACACTTTTGTGGGCTTTACTTCCCAGAACCCCATCAGCTTCTCAAAATGAAGATCTGAGAAATATTCCCCTCCTGAATCTGCAGGGACAGAGGGAGAGTAATCCTTGCAAAATAAGCCCAGACCTTCTCCATAACAAAGCCCTTCCCTCCAAGAGGAAAAACTTGACCTGAGCCTTATCCCAGAATCATAGCAAAGACATTCCTCTCAATCCAGCCCCCTCTGTCCTTCCTGTCTTACCTTGAGAGGAGGGATTTTTCTAAAGGCTATACAAGAAAACAAATAAACAAAAAAAAAACACTCGTGAAGGTCACCAGCCAAAGATTAAGGCTCACTATAAGAATGAGACTTAGGGGCTTCCCTGGTGGCGCAGTGGTTGAGAGTCTGCCTGCCGGTGCAGGGGACATGGGTTCGTGCCCCAGTCTGGGAAGATCCCACATGCCGCAGAGTGGCTAGGCCCGTGAGCCATGGCCGCTGAGCCTGCGCCTCCAGAGCCTGTGCTCCGCAACTGGAGAGGCCACAGCAGTGAGAGGCCTTCGTACTGAAAAAAAAAAAAAAAAAAGAATGAGACTTAAATAGAAAATTACAGAACATTCACCCCCCCCACACACATACTTTGCCACCACACCAACAGGGTTCCTGTTGATCACAGATGAAACTGCTATAAGACACATTCTTTCCATAGACGGGTATGTAGGAAAGCCTGAAGTCCAGAAGAGAGACAAAACCAAGGACACTAGAGAAATTTGAAATCCCTGGCACCTATAGCTTGATTAAACATGAAACAAAGCTCAGATCCTGATAAGATCATAAATTCTCATAGTAGAGGCCTGTTTACCTCAATTCTTATTACCTGATATAACATGTCTAGAATTCAACAAAAAAATTACTAGCTGCACCAAAAGGCAACAACAACAAAAACAGTCTGCAAAGACAAAGCAAACATTAGAACCACACTCAGATGTGACACAGATGTTGGTATTATCAGGCAGAATATCTTAAATAATGGTGATTAATATGCTAAGAGCTCTAATGGTATAAAATAGACATGCAAAAACAGGGGGGTAATGTAAATGGAGATAGAAATTCTAAGAAAGAATCAGAAGGAAATGCTAGAAATCAAAAACACTGTAACAGAAATTTAAAAATGCTTTTGGTGGGCTCATCAGTAGACTGAATAAGGCCAAGGAAAGAATTGGTGAGCTTGTAGATTGGTCAATAAAAACTTTCCAAACAAAAATTCAAAGATAAAAAAATGAATAATTTGAAAAAACCACAGAACTACTAAGAACTCTGGGACAAAACAAAAAGGAATGACGTATGTATAGTTAGAATACCAGAAGGAGAAGAAACATAGAAGAGAGCAGAAAAAAAATTTGAAAAAATACTGGTCAAGAATTTTCAAAAATGAATGACAAACTCCAAACCACAGATCCAGGAAGCTTAGACAATAGCAAGCAGAATAAATACCAAAAACTACTCCTAAGCACAGCACATTCAAACTTAAAAAAAAAAAAAAAAAAAAGACAAAGTAAAGAGAAAATTTTAAAGAGTCTAGGGAAAACAAAAAACTGATTTCTCATCAGAAAACACAGAAGAAGAGAGTGGAGTGAAATATTTAAAGTGTCGAAAGAACAATCTACCAACCTAGAATTTTATACTCAGCAAACATATCCTTCAAAAATGAAGAAGTAAAGACATTGTCAGACAAACAAAAACAGAGGGATTTTATAATTGATAGACCTGCCCTATGAGAAATGTTAAAAGATTTTCCTTAGGCAGAGGAAAATAATATAGCCCAAAAGCTTGGGTCTATATAAAAAAAGAAGGGCATCAGAGAAGAAAGAAATGAAGGTGAGATAAGATCTATTTTTCTTATTTTTAATTGATCAGCTATGTAGCATGGCAGAAGAACTACAAGTACAGTCCAGACACAAAATACAAAATAAAAGCCCTATGAAATCTGGTCTCTGGCAAGTTCAAGAATGTTTGAAGTCTTCCACCTGTGAGGCAAGTAGGGGACCAGATCATATACCTAATCTTTATTCCTGATTGTCCCATCTCTGTAATTTTTTTGAAGTTCAGTCTAGGTTTTTGTATCGACATGCTGAGGATAAAGTAGACTTTCTTGGGATGGAGTTGGTGACTCAAGAACTTTGTTTTATATGTGTCAGGCTTAAGATGTCTATTAACTAGTTATTGATGCTTCAATTCAGGGAGTCTCTTGACATAACTACACTAAGAAATCAAAATTTAAGAAACCACTGATCATGCCATAGATCATAAACAGATATTTGGCAAACTTCAGTTATTTGGTTTTTTAATGAAACAATTAAATAAGAATAGATGGAAATTTGATGTTTAATGATGAAACACAGGAAGAATATATATTAATGTCAGGATATGACACTATAGCCACAATTATGACAAGTTTTAGCAAATAAATTAAGGTAAATAATGTGTATAAAATATGGATATGGTGACAAATTCATTAAATCTTGTTGTAGCCAGATTTGGTTCATTGAATAGCTCCATTGATGCATTAAGAAATATAACTCAAAAGAAAGTAGTTTTTCAGAGCTGGAATTCCTTATATGTTAGCAAAGTGAATGTTTCAATATTATACTCCCCTTCTCTCCCAGCCTTCATTATAATAATCCAGAGGAGAGACAATTTAAGACTTTAGCCAAGACAGTAAGAGATTTACTGGAGAACAAGGGAGCCAGATAATAAAAATTAGTGAGTTAAAAATTCACAATTTGTTTAGGTGAAACACAGGGCATTTTCTAGGGCAGTGAAACTATTCTGTATGGTACTGTAGTGGTAGATGATGACATTATGCATTTGTCAAAAGCTCATAAAACTTTATATCACAAGGAGTAAACATTAATATATCCAAATTTTAAAAAATTTTTAAAAAAGTTTGAGGGAGCTCAGAATGAAATGCAGAATGTGAAAATTATTAAGGATATTACAAATGTGTGACCTAACCTCACTGTGGGGCGAGGGGGGTCGGGGGGCAGGGAAGAAAAGCTGCTGACCTAAGTAACTTTAGAAATGATTGGACCTGTAAGACTAAAGGCAAAGGAACTGTGTGTAAGCTCTACTCTAGTTGGTAAAATTATTTCTCATGGGGACATGGGTTAATAATTCAGAAAATGCTATGCATGTATACTGGAATTAAATAAAACTAAACAGATGTTAGATGTGGGAACCGGGCTTCTCACCATTGGAAAGGGAGATTATAGATAAGCAAGAAGGAAGGCTAGAATAAACCTTGTAGAACAGGGTTATAGTCAGAGCCATTAGCCTGAATTCATGTTTGGCTTAATACATAGATGGGTAGATTTAGAAGTTATTATAGGTATATGTATAAACATAGACTGGGATACACACATATATTTCCTAGCTCTGCCAGCTGAAAGATCCTAGAAGAAATAACACTCCAGTAAAACAAGCACAGTTAGTATCCAGATCTTTGTTTCTAATACTATTTTCCAATAAAAGGAACCAGGGCTCCTCAGAGAAATCACTGATTCTAGGGCTGGGGCAGAAATCTACAAGATGATCCTGAGTTCAGGATCATCTTTTAGTGCTAGAAAGTAAGGAAGTGCTAAAAAACCAAGATGATGGGGGCATGCCAAAAGTACACTGGAGTCAACCTAAAAGAACTCTCAATGGCCAAAGTTGGAACAATTTGAGAAAAAATATAAATGTGTAGTATTGGATTATCACCTAAAGAATAAACTAAACATCCACAAATCCATGCTGATATATGTAAATGATTGAATAAATAAATGAAGGGGAGTGAAGAACAAACTTTCAGTATGGAAGAATTCCAAATAATTTATGTAAAGACTCTCTCATCAAGAAGTGGGGCTTCATTCCCCACCTCTTGAACATAAGCTGTGCTTAGTAACTAGTTTCCAATGAATACAATATAGGAAGGGGGGGAAATAGCTTAGTGTGGAAACCTTACAAACACCACTTCTGCTTAATTGAAGTTAGCATCACCAATGATGTCATGTTGATAGCATGTACCTTTGATGTGATGTAATGAGAATGACACTTCCTTTCTTTAATCTTCCTCCCCAAACCCATAACCTCAATACAGTCATGAGAAAAACAGCAGACAAACTCCAACTGACGGACATTCTTCAAAGCAGCTTATCGTTGCCCCTCAAAATTGTCAAGGAAATAAGTCTAAAAATCTGTCAGTCCAGATGAGCCTAAGAAGACATGATGACTAAATATAATGTGATATTTATATTTAATATAATTTGGATGGGATTCTGGAAAAGAAAGAGGACATTAGGTAACAAATAAGGAAATCTGAGTAAAGCATGGAGTTTAGTTTAATACAATGTACCCATATTGGTTCATTAGTTGTAACAAAAGTAGCATGGTAATGTAAGATGCTAACAATGGGGGAAACAATAGAAGTATACAGGGGTTCTTGGCACTGTCTTTGCAATATTTCTATGAATTTAAAACTATTCTATAAAAAGTTGTTAAAAAGTTAACACAAAGAGAAATAGTAATATGAACATTCCTATATCTATTAAAGAAATATTCTTCATCATTAAAACCTGTCCATCAAGAAAAAGCATAATAGAAATTCATGAAAATTAGCCTGGTAAACAGTTTTTCATTTTTTTTCAAAATTCAGTTTGAGTGTCTTCTCAATTCTGCAGGCTTTCTTAATGTATTATTTATGTCCCTTTTCTATTCAGTTTTATACTTATTGATATATCTACATATGTCCCAGTTTTACTGTAAGTTCCCAAGCAGGGACTATGATTAATTTTCTCTACATAGCCAGTGTCCAGCAAACATAAGTACGTGTAGTTTCCAGTATGTTCTTATTAAATGTATGGAGATTCAGATTATGGAAGAAAAAGAACTAAAGCCAAAGTTATTGGAATAGAGGAAACAAGAAGATAAAACAAGAAGACAGAGCCAAACAAGGTTAGAGAAGATTAAGAACAGAAAAATTCAGTATCACAGAAAACAAGAAGGAGGAGTTTCAAGAGAAAAGGTCAGTAGTTTCAAATGCATCAAAGAGAATATGGGGAATTTTTATTAAGATTGAGTGTTGTGAGTTGAACCATGTCACCCAAAATAGTACGATCAAGTCCTAACCTGGTACCAGTGAAGTAACCTCATTTGGAAATAGGGACTTTGCAGATGTAATCAAGTTAAGATTAGATTAAACTGGAATAGGGTCCCTAATCCAGTGCCTTGTGTTATAAGAGAAAGAAGAGGAAGATTTATTCATGTAAACACAGAGACAGCACACAGGGAAGACAGCCACATGATGATGGAAGTAGAGATTGGGGTGATACCACTGCAAACCAAGGAATTACAAGGATTGACAGCAACCACCAGAAGCTAGAAAGAATCACTGAAAGATTCTTCCCCGGTGTCTCTGGTGGTGATCTGGCTCTGCTGACACCTTGATTTCAGACTTTTGACCTCCAGAATTGTGAGAAAATAAATTTCTATTGTTTTAAACTACACAGTTTGTGATAATTTATTATAGTAGCCCCAGGAAACCAATACCTTGAAAGGGACTAAATGATTAGACAGTACTAGGAGTGTTCCAAGATAATTGTTTTCAAGGGAAGACAAAAGCCAAAATTATGAATAGCTGGGAAATATATGACAGGTGAAGAAAATAATTACATGATCATAAGCCACTACTGCAAAAATTATAAAGTGGTCAATCCAAAAATAATTTATACTTTTCCACCTATTATAATAATTATTGTTTAAAAGTTTTATATTAAGCAGTTCTGCAAGGTCAACAAAGCACCTAATAGCATGCTTTCATGTGCTTTTTCTTCATTTTTTTTAACATCTTTATTAGAGTATAATTGCTTTACAATTGTGTGTTAGTTTCTGCTTTATAACAAAGTGAATCAGTTATACATATACATATGTCCCCATCTCTCTTCCCTCTTGCATCTCCCTCCCTACCACCCTCCCTATCCCACCCCTCTAGTTGGTCACAAAGCACCCAGCTGATCTCCTGCTGCTATGCAGCTGCTTCCCACTAGCTATCTAGTTTACGTTTGGTAGCGTATATATGTCCGTGCCACTCTCTCACTTTGTCCCAGCTTACCCTTCCTCCTCCCCATATCCTCAAGTCCACTCTCTGGTAGGTCTGCATATTTATTCCCATCTTGCCCTTAGGTTCTTCTGACCTTTTTTTTCTTTTTCTTTTTTTTTTTTTAGATTCCATACATATGTGTTAGCATACAGTATTTGTTTTCTCTTTCTGACTTAATCCACTCTGTATGACAGACTCTAGGTCCATCCATCTCACTACAAATAACTCAGTTTCGTTCCTTTTTATGGCTGAGTAATATTCCATTGTATAT
>NC_041217.1:5343197-5343721 GCF_002837175.3 Physeter macrocephalus | reverse complement strand
GGCCATTCTGTCCAGTGTGAGATGATATCTCATTGTAGTTTTGTTTTGCATTTCTCTAATGATTAATGATGTTGAGTATTCTTTCCTGTGTCTGTTGGTAATCTGTATATCTTCTTTGGAGAATGTCTATTTAGGTCTTCTGCCCATTTTTGGATTGGGTTGGTTTTTTTTTTGATATTGAGCTACATGAGTTGCTTGTATGTTTTAGAGATTAACCCTTTGTCAGTTGCTTCATTTGCAAATATTTTCTCCTATTCTGAGGGTTGTCTTTTAGTCTTGTTTACAGTTTCCTTTGCTGTGCAAAAGCTTTTAAGTTTCATTAGGTCCCATTTGTTTACTTTTGTTTTTATTTCCATTTCTCTAGGAGATGGGTCAAAAAGGAGCTTGCTGTGATTTATGTCAAAGAGTGTTCTGCCTATATTTTCCTCTAAGAGTTTGATGGTGTCTGGCCTTACATTTAGGTCTTTAATCCATTTTGAGTTTATTTTTGTGTACGGTGTTAGGGAGTGTTCTAATTTCATTCT
>NC_041217.1:5327683-5343187 GCF_002837175.3 Physeter macrocephalus | reverse complement strand
TTGATTCTTCCAATCCAAGAACATGGTATATCTCTCCATCTGTTTGTATCATCTTTAATTTCTTTCATCAGTGTCTTACAGTTTTCTCCATACAGGTCTTTGTCTTCTTAGGTAGGTTTATTCCTAGGTATTTTATTCTTTTTGTTGCAATGGTAAATGGGAGTGTTTTCTTAATTTCACTTTCAGATTTTTCATCATTAGTGTATAGGAATGCAAGAGATTTCTGTGCATTAATTTTGTATCCTGCTACTTTACCAAATTAGTTGATTAGCTCTAGTAGTTTTCTGGTAGCATCTTTAGGATTCTCTATGTATAGTATCATGTCATCTGCCAACAGTGAGATCTTTACTTCTTCTTTTCCGATTTGGATCCCTTTTATTTCTTTTTCTTCTCTAATTGCTGTGGCTAAAACTTCCAAAACTATGTTGAATAATAGTGGCGAGAGTGGGTAACCTTGTCTTGTTCCTGATCTTAGTGGAAATGGTTTCAGTTTTTCACCATTGAGGATGATGTTGGCTGTGGGTTTGTCATATATGGCCTTTATCCTGTTGAAGAAAGTTCCCTCTATGCCTACTTTCTGGAGCATTTTTATCATAAATGGGTGTTAAATTTTGTCAAAAACTTTCTCTGCATTTATTGAGATGATCCTATGGTTTTTCTCCTTCAATTTGTTAATATGGTGTATCTCATTGATTGATTTGCATATATTGAAGAATCCTTGCATTCCTGGGATAAACCCCACTTGATCATAGTGTATGATCCTTTTAATGTGCTGTTGGATTCTGTTTGCTAGTATTTCGTTGGGGATTTTTGCATCTATGTTCATCAGTGATATTGGCCTTACATTTAGGTCTTTAATTTAGTTTTCTTTCTTTGTGACATCTTTGTCAAGTTTTGGTATCAGAGTGATGGTGGCCTCGTAGAATGAGCTTGGGAGTGCCTCAGCAGCCATGGCTCACGGGCCCAGCCGCTCCGCGGCTTGTGGGATCTTCCCAGACTGGGGCATGAACCCGTGTCCCCTGCATCGGCAGGCGGACTCTCAACCACTGCACCACCAGGGAAGCCCTGTTGGAAGAGTTTTAATCACAGTTTCAGTTTCAGTGCTTGTGATTGGTCTGTTCATATTTTCTATTTCTTCCTAGTTCAGATTTCTAAGAATTTGTCCATTTCTTCCAGGTTGTCCATTTTATTGGCATATAGATGTTGTAGTAATCTCTCATGATCCTTTGTATTTCTTTTCATGTACTTTTGAGGGTGTGGGAATTAGGATAACATTCTTGGACAACAATGTGAAATGGTTGTAATGTAACAATTCACAGCATCTTTAACACTTCATAAATTTATTGTCATTTTAGAAATGTCCTTCCTAAATTTATTTTAATAATCAATTTTCAGGTGAGTTTATATTGAAGTAAGAGTTATGTCTTTCTTTGTCTCTCTTTGTGCCTTCCTTCCTTCCTTCCTTCCTTCTTTCGTCCCTCCCTCCCTTCCTTCCTTCTTTCCTTTATTTTTCTTTCCCTGCTGTATAATCTAATTCAGCTTTTCTTTGCAACCAGTTCTATGTGCAAAGAATCAGGATACCGTTTCATTCCATGTTACAGAGGTCGCTATGTAGTTCAATCTTAAAATAACTTAAGGACTAGACCAATACTTCTGTTTGGCTCCTTTAACCCTGAATTCTGTGCTGGATTTGCCATTAGATAGATAGTGCTTATAGAGGGATTACATCAACAGCTCAGAGCAACCATTTTTTCATCAAGAATAGGTTTTAACTGACTTTGACCATTGTTTTTAAGAACAAAAGGAGATTATTAATTACAAACTTGTCAAAGAAAAGTCTTGGTAGAGCCAATATTTCCCACTATTAATGTCTTTTTAAAGTTAAATCCTGTAACTAGTTCAAGATGTCACTATCAGAATAGTCATTCTTATCCTTGTGTCCACAAAATAGATCATTACAATAAGGCTGAGTTTGGACTGTTACTAAGAGGACAAAAGATAAAAACTGAAACAAGTATTGTTGACTATTTTACTCAGTATTTCTACCATTTTTTACATATAATACCCTAGGACTGTAGTCTTCAAGAAATGACTATTTTAATCTGTGAACAATTAAAAATAGAGCATATATGCAATTATAAGAGATCTTCAAAATCTTTGCATTCAAATTTATTTCTAATCATTCTCCTGAGGGAAAAAAAATAAAACTGGAGTGCTATTAAGGAGGCTACCAAGTAATTAAGAGTATGCTCCATCTTTTGGTTTATTGAAACTATATTATGAGTTAATTTTCAAATTATAGTTTTCTATAAAATAAAAGTTTAGAGGTTTACTTTAAAATTGTTTGTTTCAGAAATACTTTGTGAATGGAATTTTATTCTCTTAGAATATCTGAAAGAAAAAATTTTATGTTTTCCAATCACGTCTTTTTGCTGCTTTGCTGATGACATAAATAGGAATGCTATTAATAGCATGATGTTTAATGATTAATAGGATGTCTTAATAGAATAAAAAACGTTAGTAGTGGAACCAGCAGCAACCATGTTGTTTTTGATATGAAATAAATAGAATCTTATATCTAATCTACAAAAACCTGGTCATGTACGTAGGGTGATTTTCACATATGTTTTATTCCTTTTGATTATTGATACATGTCAGAATTTAAACAATTGTGAATTCTTAGGTATTGTTTTGTATTTGAATTTCATTTAAATGATAATATATAAGTTGAACCAATTGGTTATATTAACTGTGTTACTGACCATTTACTTTTAGTTAACTACACATCATAGGCAAGACTCACTTTATTTTCCCCAAGAAATGATTATTTCCATCTTGAAGTACATAACTTATTAGATATTTTTAGGATAACTTTGAATAAAATTACAGTCTACCAAAATGCAGCTTAATATCATTATACAAAATACTGCATTGAATCTCTATGAGTCCTCATTAGAGACTGGAAAAAGACCGATTCTAAGAGTTTCCTCTGTCCAGAGGAAAAATTGATGATGAAGTTTTTGGAATAATACACACTTGGAGTCAAAAAGGTGGTGAGTCTAGTGTTTAAATATTCAACTGTGGGACCAGACAGTTTGGGTTCTAATATAATTAAATAAGTTGCTTAACCCTCTCTAAAATTCAGCCTCCCTATGTGTAAAAAGGAAATGATAGAACTATCTCGTAAGGTTTCTGAGAGAGTTAAAGTATGTAATACCTTTAATACAGTACCTGTATTAAAAATTACACAGTACACAAAAATTAATCATTATTAATTATTTACAGATTAATAGTGTCTGGAAGGTTGAAGCAGTGTTAGTGCACGGGCAATCAAGTGACTTTGCTCACAGATTTCTAGAAAAGGCTCATAAATGTGCAGTTACGTTGTGTGTTGTACCCTATGGTGAATGCCTGGAAAAAGGACATTAGGGAAGGGACAGCCAGTTTTCTCTGAAAGCTTTTAGAGCTTTCTGCATGTGCTCCATATGCTTGAATAAATTGCCAAGGAGACAGAAACTTGTTTTTTCTTCTTCCTCTAAAGGGTTGAATTATTTGGAAGAGCTTGCAATCTAGTTTTAGAAATGCACCTAATAAAATAAATGCAATAATTAGGAATTGAGGCCATGTGTGTTTTCATTTCCTTACAACTCAAACTGAACAAATCCAGAGTCACTGTTCTTCACTTCTATGCAAATTATTAAATTGGATTATGCTGGCAGTGTCCCCATAGGAAGAAGTAAAGGTACTAGCCTCCTAAGGAGAGGGAAAGGGAACTCTGGAATGTTTAGGGCTTCTCCATGCAAGTGAGGAAGTATTCTAAAATAAATCTGAAGGATGATCTTTATCTAAGGCCATGCTTGTATGGTGCAACTTGTACATTGTTTTTCAGGATATCAAGGAGGAAAGATGACAAGGAAATGTGTCAGGATGTTTTAAGCTCTTTCCTAAAGGAGATCATTACACACCTGAGTAGGTAAGGGGAGGAAAAGTTAACCTCAGATCAGGAACAGTGATAGAAAATGACAAGCTGTTCCTGGTTTAAATTAATTAGAGAAAGGATAATGAACTCTTCACAATTTCTTCTCCTAATTTTTGCAACTCTAATTTGTATTTGCAATAGTAGTGGTGCTCTCAAAGCTGTCGTATGAAAAAGAAGGCAACATTTTCTATAGGCTGACATTGATATATACTCAAAAGAGGAAGACGTGAGACAACAGTTACCAAATTATATACAATTGTGACTGCAGAATATACCTCACTCATCTCCAACTACATGTATTCTCTCCTTGACTTCTTGGTTGAGTCCTCCAAAGCCTGTACTGCCAACTAACTCAGTGGAAATATGCTGAAGGGGGAAATTAGAGTAGAAAAAGACAGTAGTTTATTCTCTTGCAATTAAGACATCTTTCCAATTTATACATAAATATACGACCTCAAAACAATATCACTAGGGTCCCTCTCAGGTCCTTGATGGTGTCTGTTCAAATGAGAAGCCCTGAAGTGTAAACTCCACCAGCCTCAAAGGAAATCAAGCTCTTGACTGTTTTCATCAGTTTTTCCCTTTTTCCATCCATTGAGCTTCTGTATAATTGTTGCATGATGAATTCATACAGTTATCTGCTTAATTTGTTCTCCTATGTCCTTTTTTCTCCATCCATCCTAACACAACGGCCAAAGCAATGCTACTTAAACTGCATTTCCTACATTCCTTTTCCTTAATTAGATCTATCAATGATTACATATTGCTTATAAAATAATTTACAAATGTTTTATCTGGAATTCAAACTTTTCCTCATTCAAAGCCCCTCTTACTTCTCCCACAGCTTTCTTGTGCAAAACCACTGCTCTGCTGTCAATATTCTCATTAATTCTAGAACACTCTCTACACTTTTCCATACCTCAGAGTCTTTGCTTGGATGTCCTCTTCCCCTAAATTAGAATTTAATAACTAAATATTCTTGAGACCCTCCCAAATCAAGTCTTTGGAAGAAATTTCTCTTTCCTTCAACTCCTGTGGTACATATTGACCGTAATAGTCATTTGTTACTTAGTACAGATATTACTTACTTATAATTTTAAAATAGGAGAATTTTTAAAGTCTCTTAAGTCATAAATTTTTCCTAACTTTTTGCCCTACAAATACATAGAACACATTTGTTGAGAATGTGGCAACATGGATATTGAGAATAAATACAAGTGTCTGGGGCTTAAATTTAGTACTAACGGTTAACTATTTGCAGTCTGTTCTTGCTAATGGTAATCTAATATGGTAAGTCCCCTACATACGAACCTTCAAGTTGCGAACTTTCAAAGATGTGAACGTGCCCCTGTATGCCAGCTGTTGTACTGCACTACTATACTTTTCAAGGTACTGTACTGTAAGATTAAAAATGTTTTCTTTATTTTTGTGTTTGTTTGTCTTTTATGTATTATTTGTGTGAAAAGTATTATAAACCTATTACAGTACAGTAGTATATAGCTGATTGTGTTGGGTACCTAGGATAACTTTGTTGGACTTATGAACAAATTGGACTTACAAATGCGCTCTCGGAATGGAACTCGTTAGGGGACTTATTGTACCATATAACAACTTTGTGTTATGAAATAATAACATGTTGGTAATTTTCTTATGTTCTTCTAAATCTCTTTGAAATAAATACTTGGTTTTAAAAATATTGATGAAAATAAAAAGGGAACAAAAGCACTCAACTGATGACTTAGCCATCAGTCTTTGAAATCAAATAGAAGAGAAAAAACAGTAAAAATAACACATCTAAAATATATTGTTGAAATTAATTTGCAGCCATTATTTTCACTTGAACAGTGGAGTGACATCTTAAATGTTCAACAACTGCAAATAAAGTGAAAATCTGTAAAGTAAAATCACACCTGAAAATACTTTAAATTCTCCGTAAACATATATGTGTTTGTGTACGTACATTAAAAACTTGTACGGTAATATGTTTACATAATTATAAAATAAACACGTAAATGTGAAGGTATTTACTAAAATACGTATGCAAATATTTATAGCATTTTAAATTATATAAAGGAGCTATTGACAATTTAATTTATATGCATTTAATAGTATGGGAAGCAAATCATTTGAAAGGCAGATCTGTATGGGTTAAAAGTAAGATTCAGGGAATCCGATCACTGGGTTCCATTGTGGTTGTAGCACAATGTCTTTTGACTTTGAGGAAGTTGCTTAAATGGCCTGCGGCTCAGCTAAATGACCGATTGTGGCATGAAAGTCACTCAACTTCATTCCTTATCAGTAAAATGCATATTAAAACCTCAGAGAATTACTTCTCTGTGCTCACCAGAATGTCTAAAACTACAGAGATGGAAAACATCAGTGTGTTGAGGGTGTGGAGTAACTTACACACTTGCTAATGGGAATGTCAATTGATATAGACCTTTTGGAAGAGTGTCTGATGATCCGTATCACACCTAGAGATATTCATACATTATGTCCTAATATTCCACTCCTAGATATGTACTCATCAGAAATGAGAACACGTGTTTCCCAAAAACCTCATAATTTGATGTTCACAGCAGAACTATGTGCATTGTCTCCGAACTAGAAGCTACCCAGATGCCCACTGACAGACACATAGATAAATAAAATGTGGCATATTCGAAGAATTGAATATCATACGCAATAAGGGTTAATAATCTACAGCAACACCCAACAGTGTGCTGGAATAATCTAAACATAGTTTTTATTGGAAGGCTCCAAACACAAAAGAATAAATATCTTATTATCTGATGTATACAAAGTACAAAACCAGGCAAATCTGTCCCCTGTTCACAGAGATCAGGAGAGTGTGTCATGGGGGAAGGGGAACTGAAGTGGAGGCTGGGCCTTTCCTGAGAGACTGCTGTTCTTCACCTTGGTGCTCTTATCACGTGTGTCTTCACTTTCTCCGTATTCAGCAAACAATTTTCTTACATTCTCTTTATGCATATTATATTTCAGTCAAAGTTTAAAAAATTCAACATTTCAATTTCTTGATTTTTGAATTATTAAACTCATTCATACCTAAGGAGAGTGAGCCTGTTGCTTTATACACACATTTATAACAAGTCCTTAAAAGACTAATTTCATGAACTGCAGGCAAAGCAGGCCCCCCAAATCAACCAGCACTGTATTCCTGGCAAAGTTTAGTTCTGTTGTCTGGGTTTTGATTGTGAAAGCATTGCTTAACCTCAAGTTCTGTAAATGATTTCTGAAAGAGCTTTTATTTATTTATTTATTTATTTATTTATTTATTTTAATCTGCTGAGGTCTACCGACGGTAGATCTGAATGGGGTCTAAATAATTGGAGTGTTTATGAAATGCAGAGAATATCACCAGTTATGCACATTCCAAGAACCTGAACGTTTCCAGTGAAGAACATGCCTGGGTTTACAAAAACAAATCAAGGGCAGGTCACGGCATTAGCTTTCAGTGGGAGTGCAGGTTCAAACTCTGGCACTGTGAGGGCTCCTGGCTGATTTTTTCTTTTACTTTGCAAAAGTTTCTGATGGGCGGGACATCTAGCAATCGCTTTAATCCCCAAGCTGTGTTTCGACTTCCTTTTGGAGCAAGTAGTTTCCTGCGCTTTTCTTAGTTTTTAACAGAGGAGAACCTGACACAGTGTTAAGCACTGTCAACTACTAGATGTGCCCCTGAAGGGTCCCCAAAATGAGATTTCCAGCAACAATTGTGTGGCTTATGTTATGGACTGTTTGTGTCGCAAAAGGTAAGGTTAAAAAAGGAAGGCTTTTTTTTTCTATATTGCAGAACATTTGCTTACATGCTTTTTACGGTGGTAATAAAAATTTGGTCTAGAAAATGTGCTTAATTACTGTGCTGTAGCTTAGTGTGTGAGATGCTTTTGACATTTTTCAGTTTAAAAAATATAAGCAGCTTATTTGAATGGCATATCTAATTATTCATCATAATTTTATTTAATGTAGAAGTTCAGAAAATGTTTTAATAATTATTTTCAAAAAACGTGACATGTCATGATCATTTCCCTTGTGATTATCATAAAATGTAATTTACTTTTTTTGCCTAGAATTTTCACCAAAATGCCTATGTGAATGTATTAAGAAGTAGGTGAACATAGAACAAGAAAATGAATTAGACAGTAAAAGCCTTCAAGCTGCAATGATTGGACTTATTTCAGATAGAGATGTTAACTCTTGCTAAAGAAAAATTGATTTATCATTTACAATTGACATTGCCATGGCTTTAAAAGTCTTGGAGACAACCATCACTTGTATCGTTTGAATGAAAATGCGTAAATTTGAAAAAAAATTGAATATGCAACCTTTGTAAACGTTACTCAATAGGGTTTTCTTCCCCTGTGGTTGATATAAGATATGCTAGTAGAAAAGCCTTTAGGAGTAGTGAATCTGAGTGCAGGAGTTTTTTTCTGATACCAGTAAGAATTTATGGATAATTAAATTTACTTCTATCACTTTTCCTTGATGAAAAAGTTTCTTCTTGGAGCAAATTTGGTTTCCTAGTTCGTGATAGGTAACCAATTATGTGATACATGTTTGACTAACGTTTTTTAAAGTTATCATTCATAAATTCCCAACATTCTTCACTAGGTCAACAAACTTCGATTGAATGCTTATTTCAAGTCAACCTCTAGGCAGTGAGGAATATTAGCAAATGAAACAAAACCCCTGTCTTTGAGGGTCTTTCAATCTAGAAAATAAAGCCAGATATCTTTTTAAGTTGTATCCTTTAGTAATTTTTTTTCAGGTTTTTCTCAAATGTGTTTAAGAGTTTTTGAAAGATAGTCTTTTTCTCAGTTATACACACTAATATGCTATTGCTTGATTTTTAGCTTGTAAACCTTATATCCAGCCACTTTTTAAACTAGGTATACAATCATTTCCCTCTCCAAAAAATATTACAACTAATAATAACTAATATTACAACACAATATACCAAAATATGATTATATTGGCAAAGAGTTCTGGAACAATGTTAATGTTACCAAGAGCAAACATCTTTTTCTTTACACAAGGTTTTTGTCTTTTCTTTAATAGGAATACTCTTAGTGCTTCACGATTTACATATTGTTTGCCGAGGTTTTATGTAGAT
Organism: Physeter macrocephalus; assembly: GCF_002837175.3. Lineage (NCBI taxonomy): Eukaryota > Metazoa > Chordata > Mammalia > Artiodactyla > Physeteridae > Physeter > Physeter macrocephalus. The sequence goes on along the minus strand of NC_041217.1, from coordinate 5,334,077 downwards.
TGCATTTGTCGTGTACGGAAGATTTGTTTGGTTTCTAGCTCATGTTTAAAGCTAAGAATCAATGCTAAATTTAATTAAACTGTTTCAGTGATGACAAAGTGGAATTTGAAATATTATTAAAATTGGGTGCTACAAAGTGTAAGTGATAAAAATTAAATAATAGTGATATAAAACTCCCTGCGTCCCTAATGGATTCCAGCTGATTCATTTCACTTGTATTTTATATTTCATGAACGTATGTTGGTATGTGACAGCAGTTTCTGCTGGTAAATTGAGCTTTAGCACAACACGCGTTACAGTGAGAATGGCTGTAAATCTGGCCACTTCCTAGATAAAGTACAGCTTTGGTATTTAAAGTAACACATTAGCCTCATGGTTTTCACAAAAGCACACACACGCACAACCAATTTAGGGCATCAGTCTAGCCCTAACAGAAGTTACTCAATAGAGTGGCCTTGATCATTAAAAATATCCACATATCCTTCAACATTTGCCTCTGTTTTTGTCTCCCATGTAGAAATGACGATGGAATACAAATTGAGAAACTGAGAAATACTAAACTGAATACTGAATGCTAACTTGAGAAAGTGAGAAAAGACAGTTGTGTATACTCTCACGATCTGCTTTACTCAACAAGATACTGCATTTCAGCCTTTCCTAAGTGGTCTCCATCCTGTTAAGAGTGAACATTCCTCAAAAATACTAATCGCTACTAAAGAGGAGTAGTAACCAACAGGAAGAATTTATAAGCTCAACTTTCTATTTTTCCCCCTTTTTAGAAAAGGATATTGGAGACCAAGCAGTACCTTTTTAATGCAGTAGGTGGTCTGCGTTTTCATCCCTAGCTGTACAGGAACGTCAGCTGCTTGTGGGGGAGTTCACCCCAGGCTACTAAGAACCTGGTCAGATTTACAGAGCTCAGAGTAACCCTTCCTCAGTTATACCACATCGTTTCTGCTTTCTGGAATATCTTGTGACCAACCTTTTCAAGAACTTTTAGATTTAAGATCCAAAAAGCGTATACTCTTTGAAATTAGCCACGGCCCCAAAATTCCAGGCTGATTAAAGTAGATAAATCAAAACACAAGTGAAATATGTCCAAGTGCACGCTGGCTATGTTGTTTGGAGAGATGTGTTTTCTAATTCTGGAGGTTTAAAGGGCAAAAGCGTTCTTGCAGGACCTGAAATATGTTACATATCAGAGAGATTCTATTCCAACAGAGAGAGGATAATTTATTTTTTTTAATACATTGTTTCAAGTACAAGACGGTTTTGAATTTGAATTAACTAATACAAAAAAATCAATATTATGGTCATAAGAATTAATTATAAGTTCATAAAAATTACTTTTTAATACAAAAACATTGATATTATGATCATAAGAATTAATTATAAATTCAAAAAAATTACTCTTCTTTAAGGATAGATGTGAATATTATGTATATTCATCTAATCCAGAAAACTTGTGATAGCGGTTTATAATCCTAACTTCTATGTTTCAGTTCCAGTGTGATAAATAAGAATTCCCCGTCTCCAAAAAATCCCACATTTTCAGAGGTAGTAGTGTGGGTATTTACCTATACGGTGGGATCTAAAGTGGAGCAATGGCCCAATTGTCTTCAACATCTTCCCTTCTCCTAAAATGTTTTACATATTAATAATACCATAAATTCAACCAGTCTGAAATTTATGTAGAGTGACAATACTCTGAGTAAGAGTTGGGACAGTTAAATTTAGTATTATGCACCACAATTATGTGAATTACTATTCACAGTAAGTTTTCTGTCTGATAAGTTTCCTGCAACAGTTTTAATGGGCCGAGGTAGAAATGAATGAGAATGAGGTAAGAGCAGGGCCCAGCAATCCCGGAAGATGAGGTTTGCTCGGGAAGGAAGAGCTGATAGGGAAGCACTCTCGTGGGTGCTTTGACCAGGGGTAGAGGAAACGGCCCCAGGAATGTCACGAAAGCGAGAGCCTTGCTGACTTTAAGTTTAGGCACAGCCTGGGAATGCACATGCTACTCTTCTGCCTGCACGTAATTTCAAATTAGAACTAAATTATTTAAGTATTGCTAACAGTATTCTTAGCTAGAAGTAAGTTTTCAAATATACATGGAAGCACAGTTTAGGGAGCATTCTTTATTTTGGGCCTTTGGTTGCTGGGGCTTGAGCCTCGGTCTGAGTTGGCCCACTTTTTTATCCCCTCCATCCCTGACGGTTCCACAGCCTTGGCCATGTTTCCTTCTTCCCGGCTGGCTCTGTCTCCCCCTCCTTCTCACCCCACACACCATCCCCAGCTGCCTGCCTGTGAGAGTCTGCCAACCAGCCTACCCCGTGCTCACTTAACTAATGTGCACTTTACCCACTTCTTAACAGCTTTAACCAGTCTCAGAACACAGTGCACAAAGAGGACGCGATGCCCGTGAAAAACTAGTTACATTCTAGCTTAAGATTTTAAGGAAACGCTATAAAAAATGGTTCAGAGAGAGTAAAGTAATGGGACAGAGAAAAAAAATCACAAAACTAATAAAAAGAAAGGGAAAGAAAAAGATTTGACAGAGCACTTTTATTTGTTTTGACATTTTGACAGAGAGAGCCAAGTTTCTCCTAAACCTTGTTAAACCAGAACTGTAATAGATAGAAAAGTTATTATAGAAATGTTCCTTCAAAGGTTCCCCGAAGTTTTTTGAGCTAAATTAAAATGATTCCTGACTTCAAAAAGTATAACATACATTCAAACATAGGACACACAGACAGGATGCAGAATGGAATTTTACAGATGTTAGATTTCTTGGGTTCCTGCAACAGAGGTTTAAGTGCACTAAACATTTGTTCCCTTATCTTTTATGTTTGTTACCGTCTACAATGCCTTTTCCCCAGGTTATCCATAATCTACAGATAAAATTGAAAGTCTTTGGGATAGCTTCACATTCATTCATCCATCCATTCATCTATTTATTTGCTCATTCAATGATCTTTTTTTTCTTTTGAGCGACTGCTAAGTGCCAGGCTCTATGACAAGCACTTTCCAACAGGAGGTCACTTAGGAGGCAAAACAGAAGGGATGATTATTGTATTTTACTAATATATTGTATTTTATTATATAAAATATTTTGATGGAGATAACTGAAAACACTGTAGGATCACTTAGGGAAGGCAAGATGCTCAAATTGGAATGAAAGGATGGTATAGGGTGGTGCTGAGAAGTTGTTTAGTAAGAGGTGCAATGAAGAGAGAGAAATACATCAGGGTTGTGATGATATCATGGGTAGGTTTTGACGGATTGTGGTGACGGTCCTTTTTCTTGGGGAAGTTACATTTTGATGGGAGGATAGATACATAAACATAACTATGAACCATGAATTATGTTGTGAAGGAAGTAAAGTAGGGGCTGAGGGAAAATAACAGAGATGGAGTAGTGGGGTGTCTTGCCTACCTTGCCTAGATGTAAGTGGACCACTTGGAGGAAGTGTCTGAAAGATGAGACAAAGCCAGACACCAAAAATCTGTGGTTAATGTGTTCAAAGAGGAAAAAAATGACATGTGCAAAAGGCCTAGGGAGAAAAATTCATTTGAGATGCTCATCTAAATATAAACAAACTAGGGTGGCTTTGGCACAGTGAATAAATGGTAGGGGTGATAAGATGAAGTCAGAGAGCATGGCTAGAGCCAAATGCGGGTTCCAAAGCCAAGGGAAGGAGAAGTCACAGGAGAATTTTAATCCCAGGAATGACATGACCAAATTGGCAAAAATCACACGTGGTTGTGAGGCCAATGGGAGAGGGGAGCTTGGGGACTAGTTAGCAGCTTGAGTCACCATCGAGCTGACAGATGATAATAAATCAGAACTAAGATTTTGGCAATGGCAGTGGAAAGATGGAACAACGGAGTAGGGGGCGATAACATTTTTTTTCTTACGGGGTCAGGAGATGCAATTTAAAATTTGTGGATTTGCACTTCTCTAATACTTAGTGATGTTGAGCATCTTTTCACGTGCCTCTTGGTCATCTGTATGTTTTCTTTAGTGAAATGTCCATTTAGGTCTTCCGCCCATTTTTTAATTGTGTTGTTTTTTTGATGTTGAGCTCCATGAGCTGTTTATATATTTGGAGATTAATCCTTTGTCCATTGCTTCTTTATACAGCAGAAACTAACACAACATTGTAAAGCAATTTTACTCCAATAAAAAAAATAAAGAAAGAAAAATACACCCCAAAAAAATAAATAAATAAAGTTTGTGGAAAAAGCACCAGAGTTTTAAATATCATTTGAAGTAAAAAGTGTAATGAATATGAGAACTCTTTATGTGTAGTAAATATGTATACACAGAGCAAATATTGTGAGAATCTGGTAGAAAGATGGTATGAAAGAGATGTATCCTTGTCTTTTATGTCTGGGTGTTAAAAGCAAGTAACACACATGATTACTCTTTGGGTAAATGCATTGCTTTAATAAAAATCATTTAAATTGAATAAGTTAATTGATAAGAAAATTTTATTACTTTTTTCCTTGCATGAGCTTAATAAAAGGATAGGAATTAAATTTATCAAAATGTTAATATATTAGTGAAAAGTCGTTCTCCACTCACAATGTTGGCATCTACATTTGAAATTTAACTAACTAATTTTTCCAGTAACCTAAACGCCATGAAGTGGATCTGAATTAGGAAGTGGAAAACACACATGTTATCCTATAGTTAAACACAAAATTTCCATGTAAAAACATGATCCTTAAGTTGAAAAAACAAAACCAAAAACTCGGGCTTTTTTGGAGAAAGAAGGTTGCTGGTAGGAAGAGGCGCAGGTGGTTTGTGTTGTTTTATGGTAGGGTGTTAGCACCATCTAGTGGAGAAAAAGTATGTTTACTTAAATTTTAGAAATCAAAACTAATGTGGAATCATCGATTACAAAGTTTCCTAACAAATGTGCTAAACATTTGCAAAAAAGTCAAAGAAAAATTAGTGCATATGAAAGCCCACACAAGTGTTATTTATTACACAAAAATGAAGTTTCATATGGAGTTTCTGTTCTACAAAATGTAGAATGTTTTTGGAATGGGATCCAGCTCCGTTGATTATTTTTTCCCCTTGCCTTTACAAAAAGAAATTCTAGAATAGAATGTTAAACCATTCTTATAAAACCAAGTAAGAAAAGGAGTTTAACAGTGAAAATAATATCAATAAATATATATATGGTGAGAAGTATCTTTGAATTTGCCAATTTAAAAGTAATGTGTTAAAGGTCAACTAATGAAATCACCCTAATATCCAGGGTAGTTGTATCTAAACTAAGCAGCAAGAAGTATTAAAAAGATTAGCAATTATAATCAGTAGGCATGAGCTTCATTATTAATTTTATGTATTCCCTTCTTTATATGTCATTTTGTTAATGAATTACTTTTTTGGAAAAAAAGAATCATATGGTACATGCAGATTCTATTACTTTAGTATCTTTATGGTGAAGTATATGAGTGAATAAAATATGACTGTACTGTATTTTAAAATAGTTATAATTACCCATGTCGAGAAGTAGAGCATTCTCAGCATCCCCCAAATACCCTTGCGTTTCTTCTAGATTAATACCCCTTCCTTTCTTCTGGAAGAAAATATTATCTTAATATTTATGGTAATTATATTTTTGCTCTTCTTTAATACTTTTTAACCATCTATATATACATACCTATTATATATGTCTGTTCTTGAATTTTATATAGATGAAATAATTTTGTAACATTTGATGTACCTTTGTGTCTTTTTACTTCATGTGATTATTATTATTTGTTTCTGTGGCATTTTGTGGCATTGGTGTGCTATTCCAATGCATGGATATACCATAAATTTTAATCCATTCAACAGTTGACAGACATTGGAGTCATTTCCATTTTTAACTATAAAAAAACCCATATCACTATAAAATGTTACTATATGTGAAATCTAGTTCACAGTGTTTATGAGTTTCTCTAGGATATATTCCTAAGAATAAAATTGCTGAGTAATAAACAATGGTACCTTCAACTTCACTATGAGTTGGTAAGCTCCTCTCTTAGTGGGGCATTCTGATTTTCCCTCCCACCAGCAGTACCTAAGGCTCCACGTTCTTTCCAAGTGGTAGGATTTTTAGACTTTAAAAAATGTTGCCAATGTCATGTTATTTTATTCATGATTTATTATGGTTTTAATTTTTATTTGCAGTTTGACCAATTTTTCATAAGTTTATTGATCACTTGGATTTTCTTTTTGGTGAAATACCCATTCCAGTCTTTTACCCATTATCATTTTTTTCCCACATGTAAGTGATACCATACAGTTTTTATTTTTTATTTTTTTATTTTTTATTTATTTATTTATTTTTGCGGTACGTGGGCCTCTCACTGTTGTGGCCTCTCCCATTGTGGAG
>NC_041217.1:5312107-5325358 GCF_002837175.3 Physeter macrocephalus | reverse complement strand
GGCGCGAACCCGTGTCCCCTGCATCGGCAGGCGGACTCTCAACCACTGCGCCACCAGGGAAGCCCCGTACCATACAGTTTTTAACTGTATCTGTCTGACTTGCTTCTTTCACTTAGCAAAATACTCTCAAGATTCTTCCATGTAGTGGCAAATGGCAGAATTTCTTTCTTTTTAATGGCTCAATAATATTCCACTATATGCCTATAGCATTTTCTTTTTCCCTTCATCCCTCAAGGGGCACTTTGATTCCATATTTCGCCTATTCTGAGTACTGTTGCAGTGAACATGGGAGTGCAAATATCTAAGATACTAATTTAATAAAAACCATTGATTTTGAACTAGAGCAATTAATCCATTTCTATACAGTAAAATTACTGATATGTTTGAGTTAAAATCTACACTCAATCCCCTTTTCTGTATTTTTTCCTCTCTGTGACCTTGCCGTCTTTTGATTTAGTTATTTCTTGTTATATAATCTTTTCCTGTCAAGTAGGCTGGAAGTTTTTAATCTCAATTCTGCTTCTGTAATTAACTTAGAAATTTAAACATGCCTTTTTTTTTCAAAATAAAACATGCCTTCTTATCAAAATTTAATACTAATTTATCAGTCAGGTTCAACTAGAAAAACATAATCAGTAAAAGTTTATCATCTATCTGTCTGTCTGTCTATCTGTCTATCTATCTAACTCTCTATTTAACTCTCTCTCTATCTATGACTACCTACTTACCTAAATGCCTATCAAAAGAGAAATCTACTACAAGACAAGGAATTGTCTAATGCAATTGTGGATAAGCAAGTCTAAATTCCATAGGACTCCCCATCAGAGAGGGAAGAACACAGGCAATGAGGCTGCTGTCCACAGTAGAATTTCTTCTCTTTTTTGGATCAGGCTCAGATCTGCTTTTAAAACCATTCAAGTGATTTAATCAGGCCCAAACAAATTATCCAGGATAAACACCTTGTTTAAAATTAATTGTTTAGGATTATATCTGGCTACATACCTTCCCAGCAGTATCTAGAATAATGTTTGGTTAAATAACTGGGGATGGATGCCTGGCCAAGCTGACCCCTCATCAAATCTATCACAGCTAATTAATACCTTTCCATTTCTCTGGACATTGTGAGTCTTAAAGTTATATCCTTAATTTTCTGTTCTCTTCTCTCAATTAACTCACAGTTGTCCTGTATTTCAGCGGTCCCCAGCCTTTTTGGCACCAGAGACCAGTTTTGTGGAAGACAATTTTTCCACGGACCAAGGTGGGCAGTGGTTTCAGGATGATTCAAGAGCATTACATTTATTGTGCAGTTTATTTCTATTATTATTACACTGTAATGTATAATGAAATGATTATATAGCTCACCATAATGCAGGATCAGTGGGAGCCCTGAGCTTGTTTTCCTGCAACAAGATGGTCCCATCTGGGGGTGATGGGACACAGTGACACCTGAAGTGTTTTGCTTATGTCCAGTCTACTGCATAATCTCATTTTGGTTGCTGTCACTGCAGAAAACCCTGCTTCACAAAGATAGCATGTTGAAAACGGAAGCAGGCTTTTCAGTGCTTTTGTGACCATCTCAGGATATTCTGCCTTGACTTTAATCCAGAAGGTATGGAGATATCAGGTTGTCTCAAACATACTTTTAAGTCCACCATCATTTGCGATCTCAAGCAGTTGATCCTCTTCTAGCACAGACAAAGCCGATTCACCTGGCTTATTCACAAATGGGTCATGGATCCATTCCTTTCCAGTTCGGGGGTCTTTTGTGGTTGGGAAGTAATGCTCAAACTCTTTTGAAAGCTGAGATAGGTGAGCACGCACCAGCTGGGAGAAAGAAGGCCCTGGCTCAGTCTCTTTCAAAATCTCTGCTAATGTTTGAAACATGTCAAAAATCCTAATGTTCACTTGTCACCCCCATAATTCCAGTCTGGCTTTGAATGCAGCCACTTTATCTGCCGACTTGAACACAGTTGTCATTCTCCCCCGAAGTGACAGATTCAGTTCATTGAGCAGGTTGAATATGTCACACAAGTAAGCAAGTTTTGCGACCCATTCTGTGTCACTGAAATGTGCTGCCAGTGGTGACTGTTTTTCTAAAAGAAATCTCTGGAGTGGCTCTCGTAATTCAAAACCTCTGGCCAGTGATCTACCTTTAGAAAGCCATCTCACTTCTGTGTATAAGAGAAGACGTGGGGGGCGCCTTCACAATGGTGGAAGAGGAAGACGTGGAGATCACCTTCCTCTCTACAAATACATCAGAAATACATCTACACGTGGAACAACTCCTACAGAACACCCACTGAACGCTGGCAGAAGACCTCAGACCTCCCAAAAGGCAAGAAACTCCCCACGTACCTGGGTAGGGCAAAAGAGAAAAGAAAAAACAGAGACTAAAGAATAGGGACGGGACCTGCACCAGTGGGAGGGAGCTGTGAAGGAGGAAAGGTTTCCACACACGAGGAAGCCCCTTCGCGGGTGGAGACTGTGGGTGGCGGAAGGGGGAGCTTCGGAGCCACGGAGGAGAGCGCAGCCACAGGGGTGCAGAGGGCAAAGCGGAGAGATTCCCGCACAGAGGATCGGTGCCGACCGGCACTCACCAGCCCGAGAGGCTTGTCTGCTCACCCGCCAGGGCGGGCGGGGCTGGGAGCTGAGGGTCGGGCTTCGGTCGGAGCGCAGGGAGAGGACTGGAGTTGGCAGAGTGAACACAGCCTGAAGGGGTTAGTGCACCACAGCTGGCCGGGAGGGAGTCCGGGAAAAAGTCTGGATCTGCTGAAGAGGCAAGATACCATTGTTTTGGGGTGCGCGAGGAGAGGAGATCAGAGCACCACCTGAACAAGCTCCAGAGACAGGCACGAGCCGCGGCTATCAGCACGGACCCCAGAGACGGGCGTGAGACACTAAGGCTGCTGCTGCCGCCACCAAGAAGCCTGTGTGCGAGCACAGGTCACTCTCCACACCGCCCCTCCTGGGAGGCTGTGCAGCCCGCCACTGCCACGGTCCCGTGATCCAGGGACAACTTCCCTGGGAGAACACACGGCACGCCTCAGGCTGGTGCAACGTCACGCTGGCTTCTGCCGCCGTAGGCTCGCCCCGCATCCGTACACTTCCCTCTCCGCAGCCTGAGGGAGCCAGAGCCCCCGAATCAGCTGCTCCTTTAATCCCATCCTGTCTGAGTGAAGAGCAGACGCCATCAGGTGACCTACATGCAGAGGCGGGGCCAAATCCAAAGCTGAACCCCGGGAGCTGTGCTAACACAGAAGAGAAAGGGAAATCTCTCCCAGCAGCCTCAGGAGCAGCGGATTAAATCTCCACAGTCAACTTGATGTACCCGCATCTGTGGAATACCTGAATAGACAACGAATCATCCCAAATTGAGGCGGTGAAGTTTGGGAGCAACTGTAGAATTCGGGTTCATTTTCTGCATCTAATTTGTTTCTGGTTAAATGTTTATTTAGTTTAGTATTTAGAGCTTATTATCATTGGTAGATTTGTTTATTGATTTGGCTGCTCTCTTCCTTTTTTATTTTATATATATATATTTTTCCTTTTTCTCTTTTTGTGAGTGTGTATGTGTATGCTTCTTTGTGTGATTTTGTCTGTATAGCTTTGCTTTTGCCATTTGTCCAAGGGTTTTGACTGTCTGTTTTGTGGGACTTTTTTTTTTTTAGTATAGTTTTTAGCACTTGTTATCATTGGTGGATATGTTTTTTTGGTTTGGTTGCTCTCTTCCTTCTTTCTCTATTTTATATTTTAATAACTTTATTTAATTTACTCATTTTTCCTTTCTTTCTTTCTTTCTTTTTCTTTTCTTCCTTTCTTCCTTTCTTCCTTCCTTTCTTTCTTTCATTCGTTCTTTTTCTCCCTTTCCTTCTGAGCCATGTGGATGACAGGGTCTTGGTGCTCCAGCCAGGAGTCAGTGCTGTGCCTCTGAGGTGGGAGAGCCAACTTCAGGACACTGGTCCACCACAGACCTCCTGGCCTCACGTAATATCAAACTGCGAAAGCTCTCCCAGAGATCTCCATCTCAACACTAAACCCAGCTCCACTCAATGACCAGCAAGCTACAGGGCTAGACACCTGTATGCCAAACAACTAGCAAGACAGGAACACAAACCCACCCATTAGCACAGAGGCTGCTTAAAATCATAATAAGTTCACAGACACCCCAAAACACACCACTGGACGTGGTCCTGCCCACCAGAAAGACATGATCCAGCCTCATCCACCGGAACACTAGTCCCCTCCACAAGGAAGCCTACGCAACCCACTGAACCAACCTCAGCCACTGAGGGCAGACACCAAAAACAACAGGGACTACAAACCTACAGCCTGTGAAATGGAGACCCCAAACATAGTAAGTTAAGCAAAATAAGAAGACAGAGAAGTACACAGCAGATAAAGGAGCAAGGTAAAAAACCCAACAGACCAAACAACTGAAGAGGAAATAGGCAGTCTACCTGAAAAAGAATTCAGAGTAATGATAGTAAAGGTGATCCAAAATCATGGAAATAGAATGGAGAAAATAAAAGAAACGTTTAACAAGGACCTAGAAGAACTAAAGAGCAAACAAACAATGATGAACAACACAATAAATGAAATTAAAAATTCTCTGAAAGCAATCAATAGCAGAATAACTGAGGCAGAAGAATGGATAAGTGACCTGGAAGGTAAAATAGTGGAAAGAACTACTGCAGGGAAGAATAAAGAATAAAGAATGAAAAGAATTGAGGACAGTCTCAGAGACTTCTGGGACAATATTAAACACACCAACATTCGAATTGTAGGGGCCCCAGAAGAAGAAGGGAAAAAAAAAGGGACTGAGAAAATATTTGAAGAGATTATAGTTGAAAACTTCCCTAATATGGGAAAGGAAATAGTTAATGAAGTCCAGGAAGCACAGAGTCCCATATAGGATAAATCCAAGGAGAAACACACCAAGACACATATTAATCAAACTGTCAAAAATTAAATACAAAGAAAAATTATTCAAAGCAGCAAGGGAGAAAAAACAAATAATATACAAGGGGATCCCCATAAGGTTAACAGCTGATCTTTCAGCAGAAACTTTGAAAGCCAGAAGGGAGTGGCAGGACATATTTAAAGTGATGAGAGGGAAAATCTTACAACCAAGATTACTCTACCCTGCAAGGATCTCATTCAGATTCAATGGAAAAATTAAAAGCTTTACAGACAAGCAAAAGCAAAGAGAATTCAGCACCACCAAACCAGCTCTACAACAAATGCTAAAAGAACTTCTCTAGGCAGGAAACACAAGAGAAGGAAAAGACCTACAATAACAAATCCAAAACAATTAAGAAAATGTAATAAGAACATACATATTGGTAACTACCTTAAACGTAAATGGATTAAATGCTCCAACCAAAAGACATAGACTGGCTGAATGGATACAAAAACAAGACCCATATATATGCTGACTACAAGAGACCCACTTCAGACCTATGGACACATACAGACTGAAAATGAGGGGATGGAAAAATATATTCCATGCAATGGAAATCAAAAGAAAGTTGGTTCAGACCTATGGACACATACAGACTGAAAATGAGGGGATGGAAAAATATATTCCATGCAATGGAAATCAAAAGAAAGTTGGAGTAGCAATTCTCATATAGACAAAATAGACTTTAAAATAAAGACTATTACAAGAGACCAAGAAGGACACTACATAATGATAAAGGGATCAATCCAAGAAGAAGATATAACAATTGTAAATATTTATGCATCCAACATAGGAGCACCTCAATAATTAAGGCAAATGATAACAGCCATAAAAGGGGAAATCAACAGTAACACAATCATAGTATGGGACTTTAACACCCCACTTTCACCAATGGACAGATCATCCAAAATGAATATAAATAAGGAAACACAAGCTTTAAATGATACATTAAACCAGATGGACTTAATTGATATTTATAAGGCATTCCATCCAAAAACAGCAGATTACACTTACAGGTGATCATGGATACATCATATCTTGGGTCACAAATCAAGCCTTGGTAAATTAAGAAAATTGAAATCATATCAAGGATCTTTTCCAACCACAATGCTATGAGACTAGATATCAATTACAGGAAAAAATCTGTAAAAAATTCAAACACATGGAGGCTAAACAATACACTACTAAATAACCAAGAGATCACTGAAGAAATCAAAGAGGAAATCAAATAATATCTAGAAACAAATGACAATGAAAAGACGATGACCCAAAACCTATGGGATGCAGGAAAAGCAGTTCTAAGAGGGAAGTTTATAGTAATACAATCCTACCTCAAGAAACATCTAAAATAAACAACCTAACCTTACACCTAAAGCAATTAGAGAAAAAAGAACAAAAAACCCCCAAAGTTTGCAGAAGGAAAGAAATCATAAAGATCAAATCAGAAATAAATGAAAAAGAAATGAAGGAAACAATAGCAAAGATCAATCATCTTAAAATCTGGTTCTTTGAGAAGATAAACAAAATTGATAAACCATTAGCCAGACTCATTAAGAAAAAAAAGGAGAAGACACAAACCAACAGAATTAGAAATGAAAAAGGAGAAGTAACAACTGACACTGCAGAAATACAAAGGCTCATGAGAGATGACTACAGGCAACTATAGGCCAATAAAATGGACAACCTGGAAGAAATGGACAAATTCTTAGAAAAGCACAACCTCCCAGATTGAACCAGGGAGAAACAGAAAATATAAACAGACCAATCACAAGCACTGAATGAAAAGGAGAAATAACAAATGACACTGCAGAAATACAAAGGATCATGAGAGATGACTACAAGCAACTCTATACCAATAAAATGGACAACCTGGAAGAAATGGACAAATTCTTAGAAAGGTATAACCTTCCAAGACTGAACCCGGAAGAAATAGAAAATATGAACAGACCAATCACAAGTAATGAAATTGAAACTGTGATTAAAATACTTCCAACAAATAAAAGTCCAGGACCAGATGGTTTCACAGGTGAATTCTATCAAACATTTAGAGAAGAGCTAACTCCCATCCTTCTCAAACTCTTCGGAAAATTTGCAGAGCAGGGAACACTCCCAAAGTCATTCTATGTGCCACCATCACCCTGATACCAAAACCAGACAAAGTTACTACAGACAAGAAAATTACAGACCAATATCACTGATGAATATAGATGCAAAAATCCTCAACCAAATACTAGACAACAGAATCCAACAACACATCAAAAGGATCATACACCATGATCAAGTGGGATTTATCCCAGGGATGCAAGGATTCTTCAATATACGCAAATCAATCAATGTGATACACAATATTAACAAATTGAAGAAGAAAAACCATATGATCGTCTCAATAGATGCAGAAAAATCTTTTGACAAAATTCAACACCCATTTATGATAAAAAAAAAACTCTCCAGAAAGTGGGCATAGAGGGAACCTACCTCAACATAATAAAGGCCATATATGACAAACCCACAGCATACATCATTCTCAATGGTGAAAAACTGAAAGCATTTCCTCTGCACAGAAATCTCTTGCATTCCTATACACTAATGATGAAAAATCTGAAAGAGAAATTAAGGAAACACTCCCATTTACCATTGCACAAAAAGAATAAAATACCTAGGAATAAACCTACCTACGGAAACAAAAGACCTGTATGCAGAAAACTATAAGACACTGATGAAAGAAATTAAAGATGATACAAACAGATGGAGAGACATACCATGTTCTTGGATTGGAAGAATCAACATAGTGAAAATGACTATACTACCCAAAGCAATCTACAGATTCAATGCAATCCCTATCAAACTACCACTGTCATTTTTCACATAAGTAGAACAAAAAAGTCACAATTTGTATGGAAACACAAAAGACCCCGAATAGCCAAAGTAATCTTGAGAAAGGAAAACAGAGCTGGAGGAATCTGGCTCCCTGACTTCAGACTATACTACAAAGCTACACTAATCAAGACAGTATTGTACTGGCACAAAAACAGAAATATAGATCAATGGAACAGAATAGAAAGCCCAGAGATAAACCCACCCACATATAGTCACTTTATCTTTGATAAAGGAGACAAGAATTTATGATGGAGAAAAAACAGCCTCCTCAATAAGTAGTGCTGACAAAGCTGGACAGCTACATGTGAAAGAATGAAATTACAACAGTCCCTAATACTATACACAAAAATAAACTCAAAATGGATTAAAGACCTAAGTGTAATCCAGACACTACAAAACTCTTAGAGGAAAACATAGGCAGCACTCTCTATGACATAAATCACAGCAAGATCCTTTTTTGACCCACCTCCTAGAGAAATGGAAATAAAAACAAAAATAAACAATGGGACCTAATGAAACTCAAAAGCTTTTGCACAGCAAAGGAAAACATAAACAAGACAAAAAGACAACCCTCAGAATGGGGGAAAATACTTGCAAATGAAGCAACTGTCAAAGGATTAGTCTCCAAAATATACAAGCAGCACATGCAGCTCAATATCCTAAAAAACAAACAACCCAATCCAAAAATGGGCAGAAGACCTAAATAGACATTTCTCCAAAGAAGACATACAGATGGCCAACAAACACATTGAAAGAATGCTCAACATCACTAATCATTAGAGAAATGCAAATCAAAACTACCTTGAGGTATCACCTCACATTGGTCAGAATGGCCATCATCAGAAAATCTGCAAACAATAAATGCTGGAGAGGATGTGGAGAAAAGGGAACCTTCTTGCAAAAGAAATGAAATTGAACTATTTGTAGTGAGGTGGATGGACCTAGAGTCTGTCATACAGAGTGAAGTAAGTCAGAAAGAGAAAAACAAATACTGTATGCTAACACATATATTTGGAATCTAAAAAAAAAAAAGTTTCTGAGAACCTAGGGCAGGACAGGAATAAAGACACAGACATAGAGAATTTACTTGAGGACATGGGGAGGAGGAAGTGTAAGCTGGGACAAAGTGAGAGAGTGGCATGGACATATATACACTACCAATTGTAAAATAGATAACTAGTGGGAAGAAGCCACATAGCACAGGGAGATCAGCTCGGTGCTTTATGTCCACCTAGAGGGGTAAGATAGGGAGGGTGGGAGGGAGACGCAAGAGGGAGGAGATATGGGGATGTTTGTGTACGTATAGCTGATTCACTTTGTTATACAACAGAAACTAACACACCATTTTAAAGCAATTATACTCCAATAAAGATGTTTAAAAAAAAGTTAAATAAAAAGAAAAGACGTGTGTGCTCTGCATCTATCTCCTCACAGAGCTGCATGAACAGACATGAGTTAAGGGCATGTATTTTAATGTGGTTGATAATTTTAATCACAGCCTGCAAAACGTTGTTAAGTTCAGGTGACATTTTTTAGCTAACCAGCATTTCTCTGGATGACACAGTGTGTAGACTCACATTCAGAAGTGACCTCCCTGACCTAAGTAGTGAAACCAGAAAGCTGTCCAGTCATGGCAGCTGCTCCCTCCATGCATACAGTGACACAAAATGACCAATTCAATTTTCCTGGTATGTAATCATTCAAAGATTTGACTAGTTCTGCAACTGTGGTGTTGGTTGGCAACAAAAGTGCACATAACATATCCTCAGGGACATCCTCCTGAAAAATATATCGCATAGAAACAAGCATTGTCGCCTTGTTGTCAACATTGGTAGACTCTCAACCTGGATAGCATAACATGGTGACTCATTAATCCTCTCTAACAATTGTGCCTCAATATACTCTGCTATTTCAATTCATCTAGTTATGGTGCTAGCTGAAAGAGAGACACATGCCACCTTTTGAACAGCAACCACTCCTAAAATTTCACAACAAATGTCCTTAGCAGTAGGCAGAATCAACTCTTCACCAATAGTAAAGGGCTTCTTAGCTTTAGCGATGAGGTTAGCCACTAAGAATGATGCTCTCAGTGCAGACACATTTGATGAAGTTGTGGCCTTCAATAATTGCTTTTGTTCTTCGTGTTCATGTTTTTTTCTCTTGAAAAACTCCAAAGGCTTGTCTTTTAATGCAGAGTGCTTGGTCTCCATAAGACGAAGCAGTTTTGAAGGTTTCACGGCTTCATTGGAGAGCCGGTTGCTGCATATTATACAAAGCGGGCTTGGAGAATGTGAAACATCTGTTGCAATGAAACCATAATTTAAGTATGACTCTTGGTATTTTCTTTTAAATGTAGCTTCCTTTTTGTTGGCAGTCTTAGAGTCTTCTGCTGTCTCATCACTGGGTGAGATGATGAAGCTTTTCAAAGAAGCTCTCCAGCAACATTTGTTTTTTACTCATTTTGGCTAGGGTTAGTTTGTGGGCTTACCAAATCTGTGACTGAGACAAAGGCACAGTATGGGAAAGAGGGGAGGACGCAAGTGATGAATAAAATAATGGACGGGCCACTTGTGGACTAGCAGAAGTGTCAGATTCTGACTTAAAGCCTGCCACCAGATGCAGCTGTACAACTGAAGTACATCAACTCCCTTGCCACTATAAAGCCTGCCACCAGGTGCAGCTTAATTTTCACTTGCCACTCACTGATAGGGTTTTGATATGAATCTGCAAGCAACTGATTTATGATGGTCTCTGTGCAGTCAAACCTCTCTGCTAATGATGATCTGTATTTGCAGCCGCTCCCCAGCGCTAGCATCACCACCTCAACTCCACCTCAGATCACCAGGCATTAGATTCTTATAAGAAGTGCACAACCTAGATCCCTCGCAGGTGTAGTCCACAGTAGGGTTCGCACTCCTATGAGAATCTAATGTCGCCACTGATCTGACAGGAGGCAGAGCTCAGGCGGTAATGCGAGGGATGGGGAGCGGCTGTAAATACAGATGAAGCTTCGTTTGCTCACCCACCACTCACCTTCTGCTGTGTGGTCCGGTTCCTAACAGGCCATGGACCAGTACCAGTCCGTGGCCTGGGGGTTGGGGACCCCTGCTCTATTTTATGTATATGTACATGTGTGGGAATATGTATGTATTTTAAATCACGTAAGACTATAGCTTTATTGTTTCAGAGCTGGCATTCACTTAGATTTATTTGTTTAGGTACTGTTTTTGTTTCTTCCTTCATCACAAACCTTATATCTGGGATCATTTTCCTTTTTCTGAAGTACATCTTTTCCCTTAATGTGAATCTATAATGGCAAATTCTCTCAAACTTTGTTAATCAAAATCTTGAATCTTGAAAAGTTATTTCTTTATATTGAATTCCAGGTAGAGAGCTATTGCTTTATGCAAATGGGAGTGATCAGTTAGCATCTTCTGGTTTCTGTTACTTCTGTTGAAAAGTCAGGTTTAAGTCTGACCATTTTGATCCCTGATCTAATATACGTTCACTAGAAACAAAAAGTCTATACTACCTTCCCCCTTAGTATTATGTTAACATATACCCACATTATTAACTATTCCCCAAAACACAATTTTTAAAAACCATAAAATGTTTCCTCTGGTGAATGTACCACAATATGACAATATTCACATTTTTTAACATATTTTGTCCAGTATAAAAATATTGGAATAAACATCTTGTCCATAAGAATCTCAGCAAACCTTTCATTATTGCTTTAGGATACTTTTTTCAGATTGAAATTATTTGTTAATTTACTTGAGCATTTTTAAGACTCTTTATAAATATTACCAAATTGCTATCTATTAAGATTATAGTCATTTATACCTCTAATTTAATTTAATAATGATATTTATGACCCTTCATTGTTTACAAAATTAAGTGTCATTTCCTTTACATTTTTGGCATTGAAATTTGTCATAAAATATCATTTACATTTAATTGTCATGTCTGATTTTTAGTAATGGTTTTTTTATTGGCCATTCTTAAGAAAACGGTCTTTCATCCTCTGATATTTTTCCTTTGGTAGTGTTCGTGCTTTTGTTATTGCAAGAAGTGCTTCCATGTGGAAAATAATTTTACAGTTAATTTTGCTTTGAATTTTGAATTTTGCATAGATTATATCCTCATAAATAGAATTTTTAATTTAAAAATATTCTGTGTGTATACTCATTTTATGGTTTGTTTTATTTCCTAAATTTATGATTTTCATAACTACAATTTTCTGAAAAAAGTGAGGATTCAATTTTATTCCATTTCACCTCTGGTGGTTTCTAATTGCTAAACTGCCAGAGTGGGTTTCAATTTGAGATAGTCAATCACATTTACACAATACACTTGACGTCTCCAGTTCCCAGGTTACTGAGCTTCAAGATATAATACAGAATAGGAGTATAGCAGCCGGTACAAGAGCTTGATGAAGATTTTGGACACCCGGACACATTATCTCTTTGAATTTGTAGTTAATAACTAACCTCCTTACTAGAGTGAAAACACTTTGAGAGCAGATATTTTCTCTCTTTATCCATTTTTTTTTCCTTCAGAGCTTATATTAGTGCCTGAATTTAACAAAGAATGGTATTAGAGAATGCAGTGCAGCAGTTAAGAATAATATAGTAAAGTATAATTATTTATCTGGAAAGTTATTCTTACAAATCTATGTAGATTTAATTTCTGTACAGTAAAATATATATCTTATATATATTAAGACTTACATTTGCAGAGAAATGAAGACTAACAGTGATATTATGATTAATAATAAGAAATATACATTTTGGCCTTAATCCATGGTTCCTGGCACACAGATCCAAAACTCTTATAATTTCCTAATTAATACAGAGCAAAGGAAGTATCTTTTGTTGATAATTTTTGGTCTTTTGTTCTCAGTCCTGAAATAGCTCCAGAGGATAAGAGGTGAAAGTAGTGTTGTCTTTTGTTATTCACAACCAGCCTCTTTCAACCAGACCTAAGTTTATGTTAATGAGGTGATTTTTGGAAAGGCCCTAGAGAACAAAAGGATGGGGGCTGGTTGCCAGGAGGAACCAACCACTTGATTAGAAGGTTGGAAATTTTAGTCCCACCCTCCCCACCCTACCCCAGTCCCCAACCTCAGGGGTTCTGGGAAGGGAGGCGGAACTGTAGGTTTAGTCAGTCACCAAGGGCCAGTGATTTGATCAATCGTGTCTATGTAATGAAGCCTCCATAAAAATCTCTAAAGAATGGCATTTGGAAGCTTCCAGGTTGGTGAGCACAGGGAGGTGCTGGGAGAGTGACACACCTGGAGAGGACATGGAAGCTCCACACCCCTTCCCCCAAGTCTTGCCCCATGCATCTCTTCTATCTGGCTGTTCCTGAGTTGTATCCTTTCATAATAAACTAGTAATCTAGTAAGTAAA
>NC_041217.1:5272370-5311850 GCF_002837175.3 Physeter macrocephalus | reverse complement strand
TGTCCCTGAGTTGTAGCCTTTCATAATAAACTAGTAATCTAGTAAGTAAAAAAAAAAAAAAAAAAAAAAAAAAAGACTTACATTTGGATGGACCTGTATAGTTTTCTTTAAATAAAAAATAACCTAAATATACTGCATTTTTAATAGTTATTTAAAGACCTATTGTGTTTTCATTTTTTTGTAGATTGTCAAGAACCCCCTCCAAGAAAAGAAACAGAAATTCTGTCAGGTTCTTGGACTGAACAAACATATCAAGAGGGCACTCAGGCTACGTATAAATGCCGCCCTGGATACAGAACTCTTGGGAGTATTGTAATGGTATGCAAGGATGGAAAGTGGCTATCTCTTCATCCTTCGAGGAAATGTCAGAGTAAGTCATTCCTACACTTGTGAAATCTGTGAAAACTTTTAGTTGTGAAAATACTGGGTGCTACTATGGAAACGCTGGCTGAATTCTATCACTATTGTCATTTAAATACAAAATGATACATCCTCATTATTTTCTTTTTAACTTTTTATTTTATATTGGAGTATAGTTTATTCACAATGTTGTGTTAGTTTCAGATGTACAGCAAAGTGATTCAGTTATACATACACAAGTATCTATTCTTTTTCAAATTCTTCATCGTCATTATTCTTTACAAGGTGTTGTCATCTTCCAAAAGGTACAGATAACTTTGCCATTTTTCACTTTTCCATATTTTCAATTCTGTCCTCTAATACAATATCAAATATCCCTGTCCTTGAACTCATGTAAATTGTTACTCCCCGTGCTACATGCTAACATTACATCCTTTTTTTTTTTCATTTTAGAAAAGCCCTGCGGACACCCTGGAGACACTCCATTTGGTTCTTTCCATCTTGCAGTAGGAACTCAGTTTGAATACGGTGCAAAGATTGTTTATACATGTGATGAGGGGTATGTAGCCAATAGAAAAAGAGGCTTATAATTCAGATAATTCATAATGGAAATAGTAAATAGAAACTGTACTAATTTATGTGTTTAAGGTTACTATATTTTTCTATGAACATATTTATAAGTAACATACAAGCAACCTGAAAATTTAAACTATAATGGAAACGATTATATATTGATACAATTATCATCTCCTCAACACTGAAAAATTAAAATGAATTATGATTACTCTGGGAGAGTGTAGTTATAGGAGAGTGGGAAAATAGCATGCATATAAATAAAAATTCACTGCAATGAGTCATCACTACATTCTATTATGTGCAGAGTATTATAGGAGTTTGATATGTCAGGGAGAGTGGGAATGGTAACAAACTTATAGTACATGGTATCTATTTTGATAAAATTTTATAAAATTTAGCAGAAACAAGACTTTTACACTGAAATAATAACTACCATTCTTTAAGGTTCCACAAGCTGTAAATTATGACATGGACCAAAAATGCTGCTATGTTCAGAATCAGTGACTTTGTGCTTTCTAAGCACCTGTTGGTTTTCATGGCTAATCTTAACCCTGTGTTATCTCCTCAGTGTTCTTTCTTTCCTAAGATCCCCAGCCAGGCCAAAAAATTATTTTGAAGAAAGCTTCATACATGGGAAAACAGGACCATCGCACTTTTATACTACATAAATACACATAGGATCAAGAAATTACACATGGAATCATTATTCTCTTTCCATTTATTTCTTGAATTGAGGCAGTAAAATAAAATATTTTAAAGTTTAGGCTTTGGAGTAAGCCTATATTCCAAAACTCTACCACTTAATAACTATATGTATTTTTTAAAAATATCTCTTTACTCCCATGTGCTCACTTATAAAAGCAGAAACATATCAAGTGCTTCACAGGACTGGTGGGAGAAATAAATACGACACACACCTGAGGCCCTTAGAAGAGTTCCTGGGATATTGTAAACACCCAATAAGTATTAGTTCTTATAACTTAGTCTCTCCTTGGTCACTACCAGAGGGAGATTTTTCAAAGAGATTTGCCCCAATCTCTGAAATACCTCTTTCAATCCAGGCTAGTCTGGTCCCTAAAAGTTCCACCCTTGACATAGCAAAAGAGATCAAAACTCATAAACTTCTCCTACTAGATTCCCTAAATCTCAGTAATAAATAATATTTATAATTTGGCAAAGAGGTTAGTGACATATGTGCTTTGACTCTGGCTCTGTTTAACTCATCTTTGCCATGTTGTTCTTGTATTAACTATGGATAAACTGTCATAGACCCTGTAAGAGCAACTGTCTCCACCACCCTGCTTGGGCTTTCGACAGGACTAGATATTTGTCTGAAATAAAAGTCCTTGGACTGTTGTAAGGTCAGCATCAGAGGATATATAAGTCTTCTGACCCAATAGTGGAATCTGATGATAGAGTGGGTTTACTGTACCCACGGTTTCTGCCAGCCAACCCACCCTGTGTGTTCCCTTGTCCCATCCCCCTTTTGTCTGCTGTGCACCCATTTACCTGAATACTAGCCACTTACCAGAATACTCAATATGGAAAACCAGTTTGACCCTCCTACAGGGAGGGAGTCTTATAAGAGGCCTTCTGCACAGTGTTTCTGGTATTTTGCCAGCTTGGGGTTGCAGAAACACAAGCCCTTACTTTTCTCCAAACCAACATTTGGACAATCTCTCTCTCTTTCTCCCTCCCTCGATGTACACGGGCCCTATAGCATTACTGACCTTTTCAAGTCGTCTTAACAAGGGTTCTTCTGCCCGGTGTTCTTTCAGCCAATAGAATGAGACTGAGTTGGGTTCAGAAGCAAAGGAAAGCTTCATTTTAAAAAAAATTATTTTTTATTAGAGTCTAGTTGATTTACAATGTTGTGTTAGTTTCTGCTGTACAGCGAAGTGAATCAGTTATACGTATACATATATCCCATCTTTTTTAGATTCTATTCGCATATAGGTCAGATTGTCATACTGAGTGAAGTAAGTCAGACAGAGAAGGAAAAATATCATATGATATTGCTTTTATATGGAATCTAAAAAAGGGTATAAATGAACCTATTTACAAAACAGAAATAGAGTCACAGATGTAGAAAACAATCTTATGGTTACTAGGTGGGGGAAGGGGAGTGGGGAGGGATAAATTGGGAGATTGGGATTGACATATGCACACTACTATATATAAAATAGATAATTAATAAGGACCTACTGTATAGCACAGGAAAGCTTCATTCTCGCAACAGGTTGCAAGTGAGCGGGGCTGCTTTATAGGGTCTTGTCAGGTGGGAGGGGGCGGGGCAGCTGCTCTGCTCAGGCTCCAGACCACAGTGCTGGGTGCAGCATCTCTGCACATGGCACGATGCCGCCATCTTGGATGGAGTGTCGTGTGCAGGGTCTGCACACGGCCCTAAGCTGAAGTTTAGGGGCAGCCATTTTGAAGGAGGAACTTTAGTTTGAAGAGCCAGGTGCAATTCCTCTGCATGTGCGACCCTGTGAGCCAATGAAACTAGACTAAGCATGGCGGGGGTGGAGGAGGGGGAAAGGTTAGATTTATTCCCCACATTCTAGTTTTATTCCCCAGGAATTGTGAATGGGCTTTGCTGGTGACGCTAGCCGGTTTTGTGTAGAATTTTGCAGAACTCCTGAGAGAGATTTGGGCGAGTGGATGGGTCCCTGGTGTAGATGGAAAATATTCACCAGGAAATCTTCTTTCTCTGTTATAAGGTAGAGCCAAGAGAGGAACCAGAGAAGAACCTTTAATAACCAATTATTTTGTTCCTTCGTGTGACAGAGGCACAGAGTAAAAGTTTGACTTCAAGTTCTGTGACTCCCATTTACTCTGTTGAAATGTTTTCTTCCTGTAGAGAATTAGGAACAAATCAATCCCAATCCAAGAAAGACACGGTGTTTTGTTTTGTTTTTTCTTTTATTTTTTTTTGTGGTACGCGGGCCTCTCACTGCCGTGGCCTCTCCTGTTGCGGAGCACAGGCTCCGGACACGCAGGCTCAGCGGCCATGGCTCACGGGCCCAGCCGCTCCGCGGCACGGGGGATCCTCCCGGACCGGGGCACGAACCCGCGTCCCCTGCATCGGCAGGCGGACTCGCAACCACTGCGCCACCAGGGAAGCCTGACACATTGTTTTTTGAAGGAGAAAATTTCTTTTACTTGTGTAATTTGCAGAACAAATCTTATTTGCAGACAAAGGAAACATTTGTCCACGTAGAATTCTTTAGAAGTTCATGAAAGACCATTTTTCAAAATTCTCTCTTTTGTGGTTATCAAAATGCCTTCCATTATTTATTTTTTGAGGAGAAGGTTTTGTTTGTTTGTTTTGTTTTTTACCTCCACCCATCCAATGTAATAAATATTGAGGAGAAGGATGCTTTGCCTTCATCTGAAGCATCCGGGGATGACTGCACACTGTACACCTGCCCAAGGACCTTGCGTTAAAATACAGCATCTTTGGGCTTCCCTGGTGGCGCAGTGGTTGCGCGTCCGCCTGCCGATGCAAGGGAACCGGGTTCGCGCCCCGGTCTGGGAGGATCCCACATGCCGCGGAGCGGCTGGGCCCGTGAGCCATGGCCGCTGGGCCTGCGCGTCCGGAGCCTGTGCTCCGCAACGGGAGAGGCCACAGCAGAGGGAGGCCCGCATACCACAAAAACAACAACAACAACAACAACAAAAAAAACAGCATCTTTGGTTTTAAGATCAGACTTGATGAGTTACTATAATTCGACATTGAATGACTTCTATAAGCCAACTTGACTAAGTGACTGCACTCTGGAAAGCATCTCGGATCTCGGGGATGGAGATAGGGAGATGGAGACCAGTGCTGAAAATAAGCCACACTAAGACATTTTTGTTAGCACTATCCTTGATCATGTAAAAAGCCCAAAGCATCCAGAAAATATCACAATCATGGAGGGTAGGAGTATGGATAGAAATATGGAAAAAGAGTGGACGGGGGTGACATACGGTGACCTGTTGTTTACTATCATGTTTTTATCTTCTGTTTTTGGTGATTGTTTGTGGAGCTTATTACATTGTTAAATGTACCTCATTAGTGAAAAAATAAATTAATGAAGGAATAAAAGTGCATTATGCGTGAAACAGTAATGAGTTTGTGTCATGAACCAAGGGTTATGATTATTCCAAGTCCATACACCTGAGGGTTTGAGGGCCTTTCTTAAGAAAAGAAGGAGGGAAGTATATGCTGTTAATTTTCCTTGAAATGGAGTTTCTGGACATTTGAAATGGTATCAGACTTAAAACTGGGCATAAACGCGCATTAGCTCACAACTCCGTTATTGTTGGTTTTCAGGTATCAGATGCTGGGTGAGATGAATTTCCGTGAATGTGAGACAAATGGATGGACCAATAATATTCCCATATGTGAAGGTAGATGTAAAACTGATTTACAAGTATATTAAAACATATACTTAAAATATTAGGATTTTTTGAAATGTCTTACATCAAATATTCATAAAGTCTATAATTAAATATTTCTTACTCAAATTATTTTTGTGGATTCTACTGTAGTACAGAGTGGATATCTAATCCTTTTATTGCTGTTATTATGTGTTTCAATAACCAAATATAAATACAGGCTCATCTGATCTAATAGTTAACATATTACAGATTAGAAAAATCTAATTTTTTTTTTCCTTTTGGATTCTAACCACTAGAAATAACACAAGTATCACATCAAAATGAAGCTGAGAATTTCAACTTTATTCATGAAGAGGCATTCCCCCAAATAACGACCCCATGCAGGGATCTCTGGTAGCGGCTGAAGTGGAGAACATGATTTAGCCACCTCCTCCCTCTTGCCTGGCAAGGGGAGTTTTCCTCTGGTCTTAGTTGTACTGAAAAGAGGCAGGAACTAAGGAAGACCTCTGTCCTTTCTTACTGATCCATAAAGCAAAAATGAGAATGAAAAAATGCACATCCTGTTCCCAAATTTTGAACTAGTAATTCCAATCTCTAGTCATCCTGAAAATAAGAGATCAATCAGAATTGTTTTTCCAAGTTCCATGGTGAGGAGTAAGGAGAGAGGGAGAAGAAGAGAGAAGGAAAGGCCCAAAGGGAGACACAGAAAGAGAGAGAAAAACAAGGAGGAAGCGGAAGAGGAAGAAGGGGAGGGGGGAGGGGGAGGAGAAGAAACATGATGACTCAAAAATCCCGTTGTCTGAAAAAGAGAGTGGATCTTTCATCTGCGGAAATGAGGGGAAGGACATCAGTGTTCTAAGGAACATCCACATTGGAATCACCTGGGGTGTTTCTTAGAAACTGAAACTTTTGGATAGTAAAGATGTATGGAATCAGCATCCCTGGGGTGATAGGGCAGCCATAGAATTTCCATTTAACAGGCACCCTGGGTGATCATTGTAAAATAAAGATTGAATATCATAAGCTAAGGGATACTGGAAAATATTAAGGAAAATCAAAAAAGTTCTCAAGTTATTTTGATATGGAAAAAGGAAAATTAAAGACTATTTATTTATTGAAATAAACATAATCAGAAAGTTTGCTTTTACACCTTTTAGGAATACAGTTTTATATTATTGTGGGACTTAAATGGAAATTTTGTATTTAATTATCCCAAACTTTATATTTCTCAATTATTTAAGAAACACTTGTTTGCTACTACAAAATATATAAACTGTCATTCAAAAATTCAAAGTAGTAATTTTTTTTGTTCACTCTCATAGAAAAGAATCAGAGATAAACTTACAGTTTTTTTTTGTTTGTTTGTTTTTGGGGTTTTTTTACTTAGTAGAATTTATTTCTGGCTAACAGGTATATCAAATACATCTTTTAAAGAGTTAATTTCCTCCAATCTTGCTATTGGTATATATATATGTTATATATACTCATTTTTCATAATAAAATTTTCCAATTCTATTAGAAAAATTTATATTTATTTTTTTCAGTTGTTAAGTGTTTACCAGTGACAGAACCAGAGAATGGGAAAATTTTCAGTGGTGCCCTGGAACCAGACCAAATATATACTTTTGGACAAGCAATACAGTTTGAATGTAATTCAGGCTACATACTTGATGGACCTAAACAAATACATTGCTCAGCAGATGGTATTTGGAGTGAAGAAAAACCGAAATGTGTAGGTAAGATACACTTACTGTTTGATTATTTGAATGAGTTTAGTTTTTTTTCATGAAAATATGCCTTTCAAAACTATGCATCCTACAGAATCTGAAAAATACTAACTCACTAGCATTTATTCACCACTTACTATTTCCCAGTAAGCGATCTAAATTCTTTACACGTGTCATCTATTTTACCTTCCAAATGACTATGTGATTTATGTACTGTTTTCACCGCTATTTTATAATTGAGGAAATCATAGTGCAAAGAAATTAAATCACATGTACAAAATTATCATGGCATATATGGTAGAGGTAAGATTTAAACGTAGGTTATCTGACACTAAAGTCCATGCTCTTAACTATAATTAAATTGTAATTGACTCTTATGACTAACATAAAATCTTAAGCATTTCTGCCACAAGTTTAATATTAAAACTCCAGAATAGGTCATTTTTTTATTTGAAAAACTATCATTATTTCTATTGATGTGTCATGATAACATTGTTTTTGAATAACGCTTCTAGGAAGTGGCCCTGTTTTATACTTGCACCGGGAGTTTAGTATAAATATTGTTGAACTGAATTGAATCCACTAAATAAATCTTTGTCTTTAAAAAAAAGTTCCATAGTTAGCTAGAAGTTAGCATTTCTTTAGTTTTAATACTACTGACCTGTGCCTGATGACCAATATGATGATTCTGGCTTTTGTAATAATATATTTTGGTCAATTTATTTAAAAGTACCACACTTCGTTTGACCAGTATTTCTTTGGCAGAAGTTTCTGCCATATTTGTTTTCTAACATTATCTAAAATCCCCCAATTATTTACACTTTCCTAGTCTAGTCTCTCCTACAGTGAGATGAGGAGAGAAGCGTCCCTCTTCCTAGGAAGTCTTTTTTACAAAACTAGTTCTTCGAGTTAATAATGGCAAACATATTTATATTCAGTGTAGCAATTACTGTATACTCTAGAGGTTCATGGATGGGGCTTATTTCTTGCAACTAAATTTCTGTGGTTAGTGAAACCTTTCTGGAATGACTGATGCAGAAGATAAGTCTTAAAGGAAGAATGAGAATATTTCAGATGAAGTTGAGGAGGGGAAAAGCAAACCAGTCAGAAGAAGTTAGTGGAAAGGAAGGGACAATGGCCTTGAGGCCTCTTCGAGCATGAAGCTCCCCTATTCCCACTGTTCTCAGGGGCCTTAACTTAGGATCCAGGCAGGGAAGAAGTCAGTGATGGAGTGAAGATTGGTAGTCCAAGGTTCTGCGGGGCAACGTACACTGTGCTGAAGAATTAGGCTTTTATACAGACTGAATTGGGAATCAATGAAGCATTTAAGATGGAACAATAAAGTGACAAGAAAAAAAGATCATTAAGTTACAAACAGGAAAAAAAATTAAGATGAAGGGAGAATAAGATCTGGGGAATTAGTCACTGTTGCTGGAGTCCCAGAGAAAAATTTTGGAGTGACGATAGTGTGAAAGATGATGGCTAGTTCTTTTTATTTGGACTGAAAACTTGGACAGAAAACAAAACCACACAAGCTGGTCAGTTGCTTTTTGGAGATGTAATAACAATGAGATGTATTAATTTCTTTGACAAAGTGTTTTGTCAATAATTACTCTATTATCAATAACTAAGAAAATATGTAATCTTTACAGGTCACTCAGTGAAAATACATATCACATTAAACCTATTTCTGTATTCAATTTTCTATATACAGTTGATGAATGTTACTGGCCACTATTTATTTCAAGAGGACTAATTTATCCCCAAACTAAATAAATTAGCAACATGATTTAAATCAGAATTTTTACTTACTTCAAAAATGAATGTTAAGAACAACCGATAAATTATTCACCAAGCATTCAAGTCAAAACAGGACTTTTGTTTAGTTGTCTGATTTACCTAATGGAAACAAGAGTTGTATCTTTATATAACTATGTTTGGGACACAGTCCTTTAATATATAACAAACCTGTTGGAATTTAATCCCTTTTGTTTAGATATTTCCTGCAAACAACCAACCATTTTAAATGGATATCCTGTATCTCGGAAGGAAATTTATAAGGCAAATGAACGAGTTCAATATAAATGCGCAAGTGGTTTCGAATACAGGGAAAGAGGAGATGCCACATGCACTGAATTTGGATGGGCCCCAGTTCCTTCATGTAAAGGTAATGCTATGTTTCTCTTCTATATCTTTTGCTGTATATTTTTACCAATTGTTTTAATTCATATACTCCTTACGGTTAAGCAGTTTATTTTTTGTCACAATGGAGTATTAATGTTTATAGGAATCAACTATTAGAAAGACATAACATTTTATGTGTGCAAGGCCTGTTTTGAGATCAATTGGTGTGATTCTCTCACTCTGAAGATACACATAAACAGGACCAGAAAAGTTCAATAGCTCATTAAATCTTTGGTCTATGGTCACAAAGCAAATCTAGAACAGAGCCAGGACTGTAACAGGTTTCCTAATCCCCAGGTATATATACCTCTCAAATAATTAGATTCCTCTCGTAAAGCCCAACATTTCACTTTAAAAAGTAAATTATATTAATACCAGATGAGGTAATCCTCCATGGATAATGGAATT
Source organism: Physeter macrocephalus (assembly GCF_002837175.3). Classification (NCBI taxonomy): domain Eukaryota; kingdom Metazoa; phylum Chordata; class Mammalia; order Artiodactyla; family Physeteridae; genus Physeter; species Physeter macrocephalus. Next base: position 5,302,209 of record NC_041217.1, on the reverse strand, counting down.
AAATAGAAGAAACTGGAGATTTCATTAACCACAGGCTTCATATGAATCAGCTGTGGTGATGGTGCTGAAAACAGCTCCTCTTTTACGCTTCCTAAGGGAAGGATGTTACACAGACTCAAAGAGTTCATTTCAAGTGTGCTCTTTGCCCACCAGAAATTACGTCTGCTTTCTTTGTGTTCTATTGAGCCTACCTTATTTAGAAAGGGATAGTTTCAACTATCATGGCTTAGAGAGAAAAATATATCAATAAATAGTTGAGGAATGTAAGAAGTCATAAGAAGAGCAGGCAGATACAGCTATAGCATGGTAATAACAGTGTTGAGTTATTTGCAAACACTTATGAAAAGGAGGGAGTTAGCTTTTGGTGAGGGCTGCTTCACCGAGTAAAACAAGTAACAGTATTATCACACATGACATCCGAGACAAGTGACTTTCTAAGAGGGCGACTTTTACAGGTATTGCCACACTGTGACCTTCACCTCTTAAGAGCCCTCTGAACTTTAAATCATGCTATTCGTAATAACATATATAAACCTTGCTTTGGTGATCCTCTTTTACAAAGTCTAGAGATAGTATTTGAGCTGATTTTATTCTTAAAAAAATTTAATTGAGCCCACGAGCAGCTCCTTGGAAAATACATCCTCCTGAATGACCTTCACTTTCAAGCATTGTTAAGAAAATATTTAGAAAGAAGTTAATGAACACAAGACGGTGATAACTGTTACCGAACCAAAATTTGGGTCTGCTCATGTGCACACAGTAAAGCTAATCTACTGACACCAGGATGTGGTGAAGGGAAGTGCAGCGTTTATTGCAGGCAGCAAGCAAGGAGCCCAGGGCAGCTAGTGCTCAAAAAGCCCAGCCTCCCCGATGGGTTTCAGCAAAGCATTTTTAAAGGACGGGTGAAGGAGAGGTGTCTCAGTGTATGTGATCAACTCGTGCCAATTGTCTGATTGGTTGATGGTGAGGTAACAGGGCAGTGTCACAGGGGTTAACATCATCAATCCTCAGGCTCCAGTAGGTCTGGGGGCTATGTGCTCATGGTCATCAAGTAGTTAACATCTTCCATTTGGTGGGGTTTTCAAATGTGTAAAACAACTCAGGAAATGTGCATCAGATACTATTATCTAGGTAGTTCAGAGAGGAACTACAGCAGAGGATATGGGGGAGGGGTCTGTCCTGGGAAGGCCCCACAGGGTCCTGCTCTGTTACACAACCACATGAGATCTGTGTGAGGCTGATGCTGTGTGGAGTCCAGCTGTTTATCTCCATGGCATTCGTGGCTCCTGAGCAAAGAAGGTGGATGCACAAGTTCTCTGTCGTCAAACTCTGCCATATATGCTACTTCCAGAGCCCCTCTTCTATCCATCCGATCACCAAAATAGAGCTTATAAACCACTTATTTTATATCGGGACTCTTGTCCTGTATTGAGGATAAACATTAGAATAAAGTTTCAATGAATTTCAGGTTTCAATGAATTCAAAGTAAAGCTTCAGGAATTCAATTTTACTTGGACACAGGACTCAGGATAACATGACGTAGAAGTCATTGAATTATTCCTTTTTCTTGGTCACTTACCTACCTACTTAAAACTCTTCCTTAGAACAGATCCATTTTAGTAGTGGGAAATCTCTCTTTTTCCCACAGTGTTACTACAATTTCTAGGCTTACTACTCTTAAAACCAGACTCCTTTACACACACACATCAAAGAATCCACATCTATAAGACATTTTCCTTTTAGAAGTTCTTTTTCATTTTCCCAGTCACAAGTCATAACTTAAAAATTCAAGACTGTATGCTTTAAGGTCCTGCTTTCTTTAGTGAGAGAGATACCAGGATTAGGATTGGTACTCTCTCTTTTATAAGATAATTTGCTAAAGATCAATATAAGTAAAGAGTGGTTCACCCCAAATTAGATATGCATGCTCTCTCTCTTAAAGATGCTTCATTTTATTAAAATGCATTTTACATTAACTAGATATAGATAAGTCTGTTTTTGTTTGTTTTGTTTTGTTTTGTTTTGCGGTACGCGGGCCTCTCACTGTCGCGGCCTCTCCCGTTGCGGAGCACAGGCTCCGGACGCACAGGCTCAGCGGCCACGGCTCACGGGCCCAGCCACTCCGCGGCATGTGGGATCTTTCCGGACCGGGGCACGAACCCGTGTCCCCTGCATCGGTAGGCGGATTCTCAACCACTGCGCCACCAGCGAAGCCCGAAAGATTTTAGAATTTAGAAATTGGAGGACATTGGTGACTTTTGTCAGAGCAATGTGAACACAATGGTGGTGTGAGAAGCCAGATGGCAACAGGTTGAAGAATAAATGGGAGGAGGAATGGAATGCCTTAGTGCAGTGTAAGTGTCTGGGACGTTAAGCTTTGGATTGCCAGGGCATCCATTTTAAAGGCATTTATCTTGAGTGAACATACTGTCAGCTGTGTGACACAGCTACTGTCCAAATAACTAGATAAGGAACCAGACTGCCACACCCATGAAGGTCCCTTTATAGAAAGCCCTGGGTGACCTAGATAACTGACAGCTTTTCCCTTCCCTCGCCCTAATTCCCACTCTTCTGCTTTAAGTTCACCAATAAAGAGTGAACCTGAGAACCGTAGACACCCACTCTGAGACTCTAATAAAAACAGAGCTCCAAGTTCGTTCTGTCTCTCTCTCTCTTTCTCTTTCTCTCTTTTTCTACCTCTGACCTTACTGTGGAGCAGTCCTCAGGTGTACTGGGTACACTTCAGCACCTGTGAGTAATAAATCTGCTTCTTCAGAGTTTCCTGACGATTGTTGCTGAGGGGCCTCTTGCAATCATTATAAGAACCACAGGGCCGGTCCACCCACAGCATTGACTCCCGTCAGGAAATGTCTGTGGAGGCTCCACACAAGCAGTACAGCCCAGGTGAGTGCCTCAGACAACCCAGCTGATAGCGGCCCTATGGATAGGCTGAGAATGATACAACAATTACCTAAACTTGGACAAAGGGTAGAGAGAAGGAGTTTAAAATTGGAGATGTTTGCATATCCATCTAAGACAGAGTGGCTGACAAAATGAGAGAGAGAGAAGACATAAACAATGGTGCAACATCCATGGAAAAATGAGAAGTTTGAGAAGCTATCTTGAATCTGAACACACGCAAGAAACAAACAACAACAGCAGCAGCAACAACAACAACAAACACACCTTATTATCAAAGCCTAATGGAAAGGCTTAAGTCCAGGATAGATACAGCTAAAGTTGAAGAAATCTTGGGAGAAAAATCTAGGGAACTCAAGACTGGTAGTCTCAATTGTTTCCTGTGAATGCAAGGACTTATTATCTGTTTATGAGAGAGCAATTGTGTTAGGTGCCTTGAGCAAAGTAAGGAGACTGTAGGTCACTGACTTTGGGAAATGGAAACAAAAGTAAATTAGGAGCATATAAATAAATGAATTTCAGGCAATGCTGAATGTCCACCACAGGTTTTTAGCCCAAAATACAACATGGCACCATTATAGATGGTTCTGTAACATTTCTACAATAGTTAAAAAGCATGATATTTTATTAGAAAAGGAATATTGCAAATTGCTCCATTGTTGAGATATAGCAAAGTTTACATAAGTGACTGAGAAAAGCTTTATAAATTAGGAAAGACTAGGTAAAAGGATAACACACTGTAATCCCCGTGTCAAATCCAGTCTGTCCCCTTTTTTGTAAACAAAGATTTATTGGAACAGAGCCATGCCCATTTGTGTATGTATTGTTTATGGCTATGTGTGCCCTACAATGGCAGAGCTGAGTAATTACATCAGAGACCTTTCATCTGGCCCTTTCTATAAAAGATTTTTCAAATCCTGGATTAGGTTGTTCTATTATAGGAAGAAAAATGTATTCCAAAATCTCAGTGGCTTAATACACTAAAGTGTATCTCCTATTCATGCTCACTTCCAGTGTAGGTCAGAAGGGTCTCTGCTCATCATTTTCATTGTAAGAATCAGGGGATGGAGACATCACCTTTCCATGTTCTTCTTTTAATCACTGCATCTATGGGGAAGAGAACATGAAAATTCACACAATGACTGTTACAGTCACAATGACTGTTCCTCCCTAAAGGGACACATATTACTTCCATATTCATGTCATTGTCCTATGCAAGCCATGTGTTTATGTCTACTTCAAAGGGGAAGGGGTATACTATCCAACCAAGCGTCTGGAGGGAGGAGACAGAATATTTGTAAATAGTACTTGTGAGAATGACAGAAGCTTAGGAACTTGCAGAAAGTGGAAAGAATAGCTGAAGTGATATACCAAGAATTCATTGCCGGGTGCGGAATATCATGAAGATTGTGTTGGCTTTGGAGAGAGAGGATTCAAGAGTCCAGAGGGCACAAATACATTAGATGCGAAATACAATGGAAGGAAATATGAGTGATACAGCAGGAAGGGTATTAGGCTGTGCTCATTTTAATGACATTTTGTGCTGGACTAAGAACAAATAACATCCACTTTTATATTTTTATATACTTGATTCTTTTTAATGGATAGTTATTTCTATATTGTACACATATCTTTTTTCTTTTCAGAAATAACATGTGATCCTCCTTATATTCCAAATGGTATTTACACACCTCAATTAACCAAATACAGAGGTGAAGATAAAATCACTTATGAGTGTAAAAGTGGCTTTTCTCCTGTGATCCAGGGAAATGTTGCAATGTGCACGAGTCATGGCTGGTCACCTGCTCCAAGGTGTTCCTGTAAGTTTCACTCATATCTTGACCTACTTCTTAATTCTGAAGTTTCTTTCTCTTAAACACACAAATGTGGGGACAGAATAAATCCAAGTATTTGCCCTACTGTGTATGCAAAGTAGAGGCTTTAGAGACATTCTTCACTTTTCAAAGTAGACAGTTCTAAGGAGGAATAAAAACATTTTTGTAAACTAAAAACTCTTTAAATTTTTTGCTACTCAAAATTAAATATATGTCTGTGTGTATGAATATATAATTCTCTAATATAATTCTAATATCTGAACTAAAACATTGAGTAAGTCTTACATCAACTAACACCTAGTATATTAGTTACCTAGAGCTGTGTAAAAATATTCTCCCAAAACATATGGGCTTAAAACAACACACCTTTATATTCTTAGGGCTCCTATGGGTCAGGAATTAGGAAGTGGCTAAGTTGGCTAGTTCTGAATCACACTTCTTGGGCTGCAGTCGGGGTGCTGGCCTGGGCTGCAAGTCACCTGATGGCTCATTTGCTTCCTAGACTCTCTCACCTGGCTTTGGGTGGGAAGCCTCAATACCTTGCCACATGGGCATCTCCGCAGATTGCTTGAGAGGAAGCTATCTTTCCCCAGAGCTAGTGATCCCAGAGAGAGCAGGAAGTTTCCATACCATTTATGACCTGGTCACACACCGTCACTGTCACTTCAGCCATATGTATTCTTTAGAAGTGGGTCACTAAGTCCAGCACATTCAAGTGTGGGGAATTAGGCTCCAATTTTGGGAGGGAGGAATGTGCAAGACATTGTGGAATTTTCTAAAACTATCACATTTAGAAAAATGTCACTCAACTGAACAGAGTATTTTATTCCTAGGGATGCTTCCTTTACCTTTTTTCAAGTGTTTTCTGTCTCTACAATCATATTCTTTTTCTTTATACATCACAGTTTATTGTAAAGATACACTACAGTTAAACTCGATCTTGCATGAAAGAAAAATTTAATGATACAAATAATAGATCAATGACCTCAATGTTAATTCCAGGCATAAGTCCAAAATGATTTTTCAAAGTATGAGTCCCTTAAAAGGGAAGCTATTATCAGTATGAAACAGATTTCAATATGCATAAGAAATATAAGAGAAATGTTTAATCATGTTAAAGTTTGGTTTATGAATATGGCAGATGAGTCGGACTGTACCTCAACGAGTTTATCTCACAAGGGAACATCCGAAGTTCTTGTGGACAAGATGGGGAAATTGACCAGTAAGATGGTTTATCAGATATTCATAATTTCATTAAATAAGCCTATCTTATTATCAGATTCAGGACTGTGTTCTCAGGCCTGCCCCATTCCTCTGGTTTAATGGTGTAGAGGAGATGCAGTACGAATTCACCGCTGGAATGATACAGGGGTGCTGAAAGAGAACCTGCATTAGGACAGAGTCATCACTCAGAAAGACTCCCATGTGCGAGGTCGGATCTAATAACATGAAATTTAACAGTGATAACTGTAAAATCCTGGGTTTGGGCCATAGGAGTCAGCTGCACAAGTACAGAAAGAGTAGAAACACTTTTAAAAATTAGTGAATATTTTAATCAGTTTTGAGATCAGTCTGAGCCAACACTGTGATGGCACAGCCAAAGCTGCTCATGAGACCGGAGCTCGTGTTTGTAGAAGTGTGAGAGGGTAGTGAGGCTGTTCTAAGTCATGCCAATGTGAGTGCTGATCCGACCACAGTGGAATAATACATGTGCTTCAGGAAATGATCTGGTTGGAGAGATACAAACACATTCACATGTGACCGAATGAAAGACAAAAATAGAAACAGGGCTCAGGCCAGTGATAGTAATAATACTTACTTTCAATTATGTCCTCTGTGTGTACCTTTTGGAAACGAATCTCAGTGGATTATTTTACTGTATTCATATTGCATGAAGAAACATAGTGAAGTGGATAAACATACTAGTTCTGAAATCAGATGATCAGGATTCAAATCTCTGCTCTACAGTTTAATGGCAAAGTTAACTGAGTTCTTTAAGATTTGTTTCTTGCAAATACAAAGACTCAAGCTTGCCCAACATAGAATTATTTTTAAATACACATATCTTGACATAACATGATGGAATTTGTAAAATCCATGGATGAAGAGAAAATCTTCTAAATCTCCAAAAAGTAGTGTTAAAAAAACTAGTCTGTTACGTAAAAGGAATAAGAGTAAATAAGCATTTCAGTCTGAAAAGAGTGGGAAGCTTCACAAAAGTGGGGAAAACCTATCAATGATGAGAGATACAGTCTACAGGACAAGAATCTATACCAAGAGAAGGTATCATTCAGAAGTCTTTGTTAAACAAACACATTAGGATATGCAAAGATTCAAAGTTTATAATTCACATAGCAAGTCTGTAAAAACAGCTTGAAAGATTTCTGTAATCATACAAAAAACAAAACAGATCATTGATCTTAAGGAAGATAAAAATGGTAATGAATATTGTGTGTGCGTGTTGTACATATTTTTAATGTGATGCATATGTGTTCCTGTAATATCATATTTCATGATGTAAAATAAATACTAGTGTAGTATAAAAAGTATTAGATTATCTCCAAACCATCCAATAAAAAGGGTAAACTTTTCTGAAAAATATTATATATAAAACTGTTATAAACAACATAACACTTAAGAATACATGTGAAAATTACTCAATACATAAGAATAACAATAAATGTAATTATATTATACCTCACTTAACATATTTATAAGAAACAGTGAAAAAAAACATCATTCTCTAATTAAAATTAGAAATAAGCATTCAAGTGTTTCCCTTAATCGTAACCATATGGATATTAAGAATTATTCATTCATTGTTCATTTCTCTGATTAGATAAAGAAGGGAAAATATGCCTTAATGTCTAGTTTGAGGGTTAAATAAGAATGTTTTTTTTTCTGTGTAATGTGATCAATGGATCAACTGTTGTGCTTCTCTACACTTTTCACACATTTCCAATAAATGGAAAAGTAAACTAATGAGTGTTAATCTAAAAACAAAAACTGTTTTCCTACACTGACTTGGTCTGAGATTAAAAGCCAGGATGCTGATTTCTGATGAGAGTGAAAAAGAAAGAAAAAGAAGACAGATGAGCTGCACGATAAAATTTGGACTTTCGTCTCTCGATTAAGATGCTAATTTAGCCAACCAAGGCTAGGACTTAGGTACTTAAGGATAATTAAATCAATAGCTCTGTATAGTTTTCTAGCAAGAGAGCTCACATATAAACTTTATGTAATATGACTCACAAGACATAATTTGATCTTCATTAACAAGGACCTCCTTACATACCTCAAGCATCTGAGTTTTCTATAACTTTTCTTTTCCTAGAAACTCTAACGCAATGAGGGTAATTAAGCTAATAGGAATATAATTCATAGATGAAACATCTGATCTCTAATTTGATTGTTTACTAAGGTAAAACATTATTCATACTTTTTTTTTTATTCCAAGTCAAACCTTGTGATTTTCCAGTAATAAAACATGGAAGGCTATATTATGCACATAGAAGATACTTTCCAGCAAGCTTAGGTCAACAGTTCTCCTATCACTGTGATCAGTATTTTGTGACTCCTTCACAAAGTTCCTGGGATTACCTTACTTGCACACGAAAAGGATGGTCCCCAGAAGTACCGTGCCTCAGTAAGTAAACCTCTTTAATTTTATATGTATAAATCTTCCAAAGAGTGGAGAAACAATCATACATAAGTGAGTACAATTAAGTCTTGCACAACAAAAATAAGGCCAAGGGTCAAGTTCTGTGAGCAAAATGACCCAAATAAACCTTCTTTTTATGAGGAGCTCTCCATGGAAATCACATGAGAAATATAGAGATTTTATAAGAATATCTGCATCATTTACACATATTGTAATTATAAAAACTAAAGATAAATAAATGGTATATTGATTTTTTCTTTTTTAACAAACACGTGGGAGTAGATTTCATTTTCATTAAGTTATTTGTTCTTTTTGAATACTAATGCATTGTCAGGTAAATACTATAAAGTTAATTTTTAATGTGCTATTTTACCAAATATATGTTATTTTTTTCTTTTCTATTGTCTTTATGATCCTTAGGACAATGTACTTTCAATTACTTGGAAAATGGACATTACCCAAATTACGAAGAAAAATATTTACAAGGTAAAACTGTAACAGTTCGCTGCTATAATGGCTACAGTCTTCCGAAGAACCAGAACACAATGACCTGTACAGAGAAGGGATGGTCTCCTCCTCCCACATGCATCCGTGTCAGTGAGTAAACTGGTCCGAGATCCCAGTATATTTATAATTTTCAAAGACTCAGCTATATTATCCACTGAAAAATGTTTTTATCAACTTTTTCTTGTTTTGCCAAAGGACTTATTTAGTTTTATTTTTTACAAGTGTGTGTGAGTGTATGTACAGACTTCTTGATAAGTATATAACAAAATAAATGTGCCTATTGATAGACATTAGTCAAGAATACAGGGGAAAAAAAAATACAAAGAGGAAACCTATAATAACAGAGAGATGTCAGCAAGATGGCCGAATAGGAGTTTTACTGTCTCTCCTGATTCAAATTTTGACAGTCATGAATCGATGAGAATAGCTTTGTGGGATTCTAGGAGTCTAGCAGAGAAATTATAGCACACTGTTGGAGCACAGAGATTCAAGACGGAATGCATCAAAGAGGGTTAGAGGAACAGTGTCACTTTACCTGTGTCACCTCTCCCCTAAAGTAGCACAGCTTAGTGCCCAGAGAGACCCCCTCAGCACAGGATTTCACCTGTGGGGGAAAATAAGTGCATGTGAGTAAGGGTCAGCTTCCTCAACTTGCAATACTGATCAAAAGGCCCACTTCTCTCTCACCCCATCCAGAATAATGGGGTAATCTGCATGACTGAGGGGTGGGGAGAGGCCAGGAGTACAGCATCCAGGGCTACAATTCATCAAGAGACAAGGATCCTACTGACCATTTTGTAGACACCACCAGCTGGCTGAGATAGAGGTGAAGAAGTTCAAGAAGATGACAGAGGGCCTGGGTCCAGCACCATCAGGGACCTCGCTGTGACAGGACTGGAGATGCAGGTAAAACTGCTCCAGAGCCTGGGCTTAAACTCAACCTTCATCACCGATGTCTCCACTCCCATCAATCTCTTCTTCAACAAAGCTTTGGGTCTGCTGGGGCTCAGGTCTGAGGCCCAGCCCCCAGCCAAGAAGGCAGCCTCGGGGCCCAGCACCCAAGAGGGCTTACTTCTCCCCTCCACTGCTGGCTCTCTAACTCTTAGAAGCAACAGGTCATGCCTTAGCCCCCTACTGCACTGACAAATAAAATTGACACTTCTGGGCATTTAAAAAAAGGAAGCCCACCCTCTAACCATTGCAGACAACTAGTTTGTGAATCCTTCTCACCCATGTGCACCCTCAACACATCCACATCCCCCTGCCCCATGACCAGCTCCCTGTTAATGTCCCCAAGGTGGCGATGCAAACTTTTGCAGGTGACTAGTGAGACATCTAGAAGCCAGCCTGACCCTGTGGGATTGTGAGAAAACACACAAACATGAGCATTTGTCATTGCCCCAGGGAAAGCAACCAGGAAGCTGTCAGCTCACAGACTGGCTTTGCCAGTCTTTGCATACAATCTTCAAAATTCTCTCCCACGAGGGATCAAGATGTGTGGAACAGGTGTGCCCTTAAAATAGGTCTGGAAAAGCCTGTAGCAGTGTGACAGAATGTATTTTCCTCCCCGGTCAATCTGTAAAGACTGGAGGAAGCAATTGCTTCTTTAAGTGTGAAGACAGCAACAGGCGACTTCAAGAAACAAAAAAATCAAAGGACTACAATACAAACAAAGGAACACAATAGTTTTCCATTAACTGACCTCAAATAATGGATATGTACAATTTATCTGATAGATGCTTCAATATAGTTACTTTAAAGAACTTCACTGAGATGCAAGAAAACACGGGCAATTTAAAAAGTCAGATAAACAATAACTGAACAAAACAAGAAGTTTAGCAGGGAGATAGAAAACATGGAAAAAAAAAACAGTAATTCTGAAAGTACTGAATACAATGAATGAAGTGATAAATACAATGGAGAGCATCAACCACAAACTATCAAGCAGGAAAAAAAAACTCATGTGAAAGTATCCTGTCAGAGTGAAGAGAGCCTACAGGAATGATTGGAGACCATCAAGAGAAACATTGTAGAGATTATGGGTGTCCCAGGAGAAGAATGGGAGAAAGAGCAGAAAGTTTATTTAAAGAAATAATGGCTGGGAAGTCATGGACATTCAAGATCATGCATTTCATAAGTCCCCAAACAGATTCAAACAAGAGATATTCTATATACAAGACACATTGTAAAAAACTGTCTAAAATCATTGGCAAAGAGAATTTTTGAAGCTGAGAGAAAAACCTCCACAAACAAAAGGGATTCCCCATAAATATATAAGCAGGTTAATAAAACTGCAGAAACACTGCACACCAGGAGAGAGAGGGATAAAATATTCAAATTACTGAAAGAAAAAAACCTGCAACTGAAGAATTATTTGCCTGGAAAAGCAGTCTTGTAGCAATGAAGGGGATATAAAGACTTTCCCCGATGAATTAAAAACTGAAGGAATTCATTAGTACTAGATCTTACAAGAAATGCTGAAAGGAGTTCTTCAAGCTGAAAGAAAATGATGTTAATTAGTAATGTGAAACCATGAAAATATACAACACATACAAAATAATGTAAATTGTGATATCAAAACAAAATAGGTGGGGAGGAAAGTGAAAGGGTAAAGTTTGGGTGCAATCACAGTGAATTTGTTATCAGCTACAAATAGACCGTTAAACCTATAAGATATTTTGTGTAAACCTTGTGGTAATCACAAAACAAAACCTATTTTAGATACACAAAAGATAAAGGAATCAAAGTATACCACTACAGAAAATCGTGAATTCTCTAAGAAAGGGTGCAAGAGAAAGACCTAGGAACAATATTTACCATATAGTAGCTAGAAAACAGTTAATGAGATTGTATTAGTAAGTCCTTAGCTATCAATAATAACATTAAAAGTAAATGCATTCTATTCTCCAATCAAAAGACATAGAGAGTGCATAAAAAAAAAGGGGGGGAGAACAAACAGAAGATCCAACTATAAACTACCTAGAGGTAAAATTAAACTGAAACTCATTTCAGCATTTAGGACATCCAAAGGCTAAATTGAATGAAAAGACAATATTCCATGCAAATGGACATCAAAAGAGAGCAGGGATAGCAATACTTATTTCAGAAAAATAGACTTTTAGTCAAAACTGTAAACAAGAGACAAGAAGGTCATTATAAAATGAAGGGATCAAATCAAGAGGATTTAACAACTTTAAATATATATGTATCCAGCATGGGAGCACCTAAGTACATTAAGCAAATTCTAACAGATCTAAACAGAGAAATAGCAGTATAATAATAGTAGGGGAGTTCAATACTTTCAAAAATGGGTAGATCATTCACCCAGAAAATCAATAAAGAGCAATTCGACTGGAACCAAACTTAAACAAATGTACCTAACAGACATGTCAGAATATTCCATTCAACAGCAGAATAAATATTCATCCTAAGCATACACAGAACATTCTCTAGGAGAGATAACATGCTTGGTCACAAAACAAGCCTTAAAAACCTTAAGATGACTGAAAGTATACCAAACATTTTTTGGACCACAATGGTATGAAACTAAACAATCAGTAACAGGAAGAAAAGTAGAAAACTGAAGGTATGTGGAATCAAAACATTTCTCAATAATGGGTCAAAATAGATATCAGGGAGAAATAAAAATATATTCTAAAGGAAATGAAAATTTAAGCACAACAAAAGCAGTTCAGGGTTTCCCTGGTGGCGCAGTGGTTGAGAGTCCACCTGCCGATGCAGGGGACATGGGTTTGTGCCCCGGTCCGGGATGATCCCACATGCCGTGGAATGGCTAGGCCCGTGAGCCATGACCGCTGAGTCTGCGCGTCCGGAGCCTGTGCTCCGCAGCGGGAGAGGCCACAACAGTGAGAGGCCTGCATACTGAAAAACAATAAAAATAAAATAAAAAAGCAGCTCTATGAGGAACATTTATAGTGATAAAATCATACATTAAGAAAAAAGGAAGATCTGCAGAAAACGAGCCAATTTTACACTCAAAGAAAAAGAACAAATTAAGCATGAAGTTAGCAGAAAGAAGGAAATAACAAAGATCAGAACAGAAATATATGAAATAGAGAAAATACAACAGAAAAGATCACAACATACTTGCTTTTGCAAAAAGATAAATAAAATGAACAAAACTAAACTAGATTAAGAAAAAAAGAGATCAAACTCATATAAGTTAAATCAGAATTGAAAGATGAGACATTACATTTGATGCCACAGCAATGCCAAGGATCATAAAAGACAACTATGAACTATCATATGCCAACAAATTGGATAACCTAGAAGAAATGGATAATTTCCTAGAAACTTATAATTCAACAATATTAACTCATTTAAAAATAGAAAATCTGAACAGAATAAAATTAGAAATAAAATTGAATCAGAAATTTTAAATCTTCCAATGAAGTAAAGCTTCAGGACCAGATGGTCTGATTGGTAAATTTTACCAAGGATTTAAAGAATAAATGCCAATCCTTCTCAAAGCAGTCAACAAAACCCAATGGCATGTTTTACATAAGTAAAATAAATAATCCTAAAATTCATATGGAATCACAAAATACCCCCTTTTCTTGAGAAAGAACAACAAAGCTGGAGGCATTACACTTCCTGATTTCAAACTATAGCTTGAGAGCAATAGTAATCAAAATAGTATGATTCTGGCATAAATAATAGACACATAGCCAATGGAACAGAATTGAGACCCAGAAATAAGCCCGTGTGTCACCTAATATTTAACAAGGCAATCAAGAATACACAATGGGGAAATGATGGTGTCTTTAGTAAATGGTGCTGGGAAAACTGGATATGTACAAACAAGAATGAAATTGGACCCCTATATGAAAACACCAACAAAAATTAACTCTAAATGAATTAGAGACTTAAATATATGACCTGACACCATAAATGTCATAAGAGAAAACTTGGGGAACTAGTTTCTTGACATTGGTTTAGGCAATGATATTTTTTGATTTGTCATCAAAAGCACAAGTAACAAAAACAAAATTTAAGTGGGACTGTATTAAACTAAAAGTTCTGTTCAGCAAATCAACAAATGAAAAGGTAAACTATGGAATTGAAAACCATATATCTAATAAGAGGGTGATATTTTTTTTAAAAAAAGGACTTTTACAACTCAATAGCAGAAAAATCAAATAATCTGATTTAAAAATGAGCAAAGGATCTGAGTAGACATTTTTCTGAAGAATACACGCAAATGGCCAACAAGTACATGAGTAGATAGTAAAACAATTACTAATCTTCAGGGAAATACAAATCAAAACCACAATGAGATATTACCTCACAGCTTTTAGAATGTCTTTTATCAAAAAATATAAGTGTTGGCAAGGATGTGGAGAAAAGGGAATCCTTGTACACTTTGGTTGGAATTTAATTTGTTACAATTCTATGGAAATCAGTGTGGAATTTCCTCAAAAAAATTAATAGAACTTTCATATGACCCAGCAATCTCATTCTTAGGTATGTATCCAACAGAAATAAAATCAATATCTCGAAGACATATCTGCAGTCCCATGTTCATGTCAACATTATGCACAGTATCCAAGCTTTGGAAACAACTTAGGGGTCAGCAAAACATAAATAAATAAAAGAATAAATAAAGATGTGATCTATATATGTAAAATGGAATATTACTCAGCCACAAGAAAGAAAAGAAGTCCTGCCATTTGATACAACATGGACGAACATAGAGGACATTATACTAAGTGAAATAAGAAGGAAGGAAGGAAGGAAGGAAGAAGGAAGGGGGAAAGAGTGAGAGAGAGAAAGAAAGGGAAAGAAAAGAATGAATTCATAGAAACAAAGAGAAGGAAGGAAGGAAGAAAAGGAAGGGAGAAAGGAAGGAAGGAAGGAAGGGAGAAAGAGAGAAAGAGAAAGAAAGAAAGAATGGAATGGTAGTTACAAGGACATGAAGGTGAGGGAAATGGGGAGATGCTGGTCCAAAGGTGTAAGGTTTCATTTATAATATGAATAATTCTGGAGATATACAGCTTGGTGATATAGTGAATGATACTATATTGTATGCTTGAAATTTGCTAAGAGAGTAGATTTACAGCATTCCAAGCACACATACAAAGAAAAGGTAATACGTGAGGTGATGGATATGTTAATTAACCCTATTGTGATAAATGTATATGTATATCAAATCATCTCATTGTATACATTATACATATAAAGTTTTAATTGTTAACTATACATCAATTAAGCTAGGGGGATACCTACAACAGATACACAAAAGATAAAAAGAAAGTAAAAACTTACAAAACAATCAAATAACAATGAAAGATAGAAAGACATTGAAGAAGCAATTGCAGAGTAAGCTAGTTAACAAAATATCAATAGTAAGTGCTCACTTATAATGATTAATTTAAATGTAAATGGACTACACTCACCTATCAAAAGGAATAGAACATCTGAATGGTTAAAAAAACAAGAGTTAATAATTTTCTGTCTATAAAAGGCTCATTTTAGAATTAAAGACACAGATGGGCTAAAAATGAACATATGGAAAATGATATTCATACAAATAGAAGCCAAAAGACAGCAAGAGGGGCTGTCAGAGAAAATTGGCTTTTTGTCTAAACTGTTTCTTGCAACAAAGAAGGTTGTTATACAATAATACAAGTGTCAAATCAACAGGAAAATGGATTATAAACATAAACAGCCACCATCAGAACTCCTAAATATATAAACCAAATAGTCCCAGGTCTGATTAGAAGAAATTGAGAGCAATACAATAATAGTAGGAGGTTTTAATACTCCATTTTCAATATTGGATAGAATGTCCAGACAGAATTTTAATAAAGAAAAAGCAGACTTGAACAACACCGTAAACTAAATGAACCTAATAGATATGTACAGAACTTTCCACTCAACAACAGAAGAATACACATTCTTCCCAGGTCCACATGGAATAATCTCTGGAAGGATATGACCTGTTTGGTCACAAAACAAGTCCTGAAAAATTTTAGAAGAGAGAAATCATGCCAAGTATCTTTTTTAACCACATTGAAATAAAACAACAATACAGTAACCAAAAAAAAAGAAGAAAAGAGAAAATCTACAGATATGTGCAAACTAAACAACAAACTCTTGAACAACAGTTTGATCAGAGAGGAAATCATAAGGAATTTTAAAAAATTCTTAAGACAAATGAGAACAAAATAGGACATACCAACAATTACGAGATACTGCAAAAGCAGTACTGAGGGAAGCTTTTTATTATAAATGCGTACATTAAAACAAAAGAAAGATCTTATGTAAACAACCTAAATTTATACTTTAAAGCACTAGAAAAAGAGCAAACTAAGACCAAAGTTAGAGAAAGGAGGAAATAATGGAGATTAGAATAGAAGTAAATCAAATGAAGAATAATTTTTAAAAAATCAACAAAATGAAAGGTTGGATTTTTGAAAAAATAAAATTGATAAAAGCTTAGCTAGACTAAAAAAGATAGACCACTCAAATTTAAGACAAGTAAAATCAGAAATGAAAGAGGAGACATTTTACAGGATGACTCAAGAATAAAGATAATCATAGGGACTAATGAACAAAAATATGCCAACAAATTTTATAACCTAGAAGAAATGGACAAATTCTGAGATACATATAACCTACCAAAACTCAGTCAATAAAAATATATATAAAGTCTAAAATGTCCAACAACAAATAAGGAGATTGAAGCAAATTTCCACCAAAATAAAACCTCCCAAAAGAGAAAATACTGGGAACAGATGGCTTCATGGGTGAATTCTTTGAAGCATTTAATAAGAATTGGTAACAATCCTGCTAAAAACTCCTTAAATATCAAAGGAAATTTACATTCCCACCAACAGTGCAAGAGTGTTCCCTTTTCTCCACACCCTCTCCAGCATTTATTGTTTCTAGATTTTTTGATGATGGCCATTCTGACCGGTGTGAGATGATATCTCATTGTTGTTTTGATTTGCATTTCTCTAATGATTAATGATGTTGAGCATTCTTTCATGTGTTGGTTGGCAATCTGCATATCTTCTTTGGAGAAGTGTCTATTTAGGTCTTCTGCCCAGGTTGACTTTTGGTCTTGTTTATGGTTTCCTTTGATGTGCAAAAGCTTTTAAGTTTCATTAGGTCCCATTTGTTTATTTTTGTTTTTATTTCCATTTCTCTAGGAGGTGGGTCAAAGAGGATCTTGCTGTGATTTATGTCATAGAGTGTTCTGCCTATGTTTTCCTCTAAGAGTTTGATAGTTTCTGGCCTTACATTTAGGTCTTTAATCCATTTAGAGCTTATTTTTGTGTATGGTGTTAGGGACTGTTCTAATCTCATACTTTACAATGGAATATTACTCAGCCATAAAAGGAAACGAAATTGAGTTATTTGTATTGAGGTGGGTGGACCTAGAGTCTGTCATACAGAGTGAAGTAAGTCAGAAAGAGAAAAACAAATACCGTATGCTAACACATATATATGGAATCTAAGGAAAAAAAAAAGGTCATGAAGAACCTAGGGGTAAGACGGGAATAAAGACACAGACCTACTAGAGAATGGACTTGAGGATATGGGGATGGGGAAGGGTAAGCTGTGACAAAGTGATAAAGCAGAAACTAACACAACATTGTAAAGCAATTATACTCCAATAAAGATGTTAAAAAAAAATTGGTTAGACTATGACTGTCCCAGATTAAAAAAAATAGAATTAAAGAAAAGAGAACACTTCCAAACTCATTTTATGAGCCCAGAATCACTCTGATAGCACAGCTAAAGATACCATAAGCAGAGAAAATTATAGGCCAATATCACTGGTGAACACAGATGCAAAAAATTGTAGTACAATGATAAAAGAAATTAGACATAGATAAATGGAAACATATCCAGTGCTAGTGCATCAGAAGCTTGAGTGTTGTTAAAATATCCCTACTACCCAAAGTGATGGACAGATGCAATTCAGTCCCTACCAAAATCCCACTGGTGTTCTTTACAGAAATGGAAAAAAATCATAAAATTTGTATGGAAACACAAAAGGCCTGAATAGCCAAAGCCATCTTGAGCAAGTAAAAAAAGCTGAGGACATCATGCTTCCATATTTCAAATATATTACAAAAATTACTGTAATCAAAATAGTGTGCTACTGGCTTAAAAACAGACATACAGTCCAATGGAAGAAAATACAAAGCCCAGAAATAAATCCACACATTTATTATTAATACATAATTGAGACACAATCAACTTATCTATGACAAGGGTGCCTAGAATACACGACTGGGAAAGGATAGTCTCTTCAACAAATAGTTTACTGAAACTGGATATCCACATGCATAAGAAAGAAACTGGGCCCTTATTTCACACCACATACAAAAATCATCTCAAAATATATTAAAGATTATATGTAAAGTCCCTTTATCATTATGTAATGCCCTTCTTTGTCTTTTTGTTATAGACTTTGACTATGGCTACCCCACCTTTCTTGTCATTTCCATTTGCAGGAAATATCTTTTTTCATCACCTCAATTTTAGTCTGTGTGTATCTTTAGCAGGCAGCATATAGTTGGGTCTTGTTTTTCTATCCAATCAGCCACCCTGTGTCTTTTGATTGGAGCATTTAGTACATTGACATTTAGAGTGATTATTGTTAGGTACGTACCTATTGCCATTTTCTTACATGTTTTTTCGTTGTTTTTGTAGTACTCTCTGTTTTGTTTTTTTAAATTTTTATTGGAGTATAGCTGATTTACAATGCTGTGTTAGTTTCAGGTGTACAGCAAAGTGAATCAATTATATATATATATGTATTTATGTATATATATCCATTCTTTTTCATATTCTTTTCCATATATGTTATTAAAGAATACTGAGTAGAGTTCCCTGGGCCATAGAGTAGATCCTTATCAGTTGTCTATTTTTATATATACTAGTGTGTATACATTAACCCCAATCTCCTAATTTATCACTTCACCCTGTGTTTCCCCTTTGGTAACCATAAGTTTTATTTTGAGATCTGTGAGTCTGTTTCTGTTTTGTAAATAAGTTCATTTGTATTATTTTTTCTGATTCCGCATATAAGTGATATCATACGATATTTCTCTTTCTCTTCTGACTTACTTCACTCAGTATAACAATCTCTAGGTCCATCCATGTTGCTGCAAATGGCATTATTTTGTTCTTTTTTATGGCTGAGTAATATTCATATATATATATATAAAATACCATTATATATATATGGTGTTTGTGTTTATATATATATATATACCACATCTTCTTTATCCATTCATATGTCAACAGACATTTAGATTGCTTCCATGTCTTGGCTGTTGTAAATAGTGCTTTAATGAGCATTGGGGTGCATGTATATTTTCGAAATATACTTTTCTCCAGATATATGCCCTGGAGTGGGATTGCTGCATCATATGGTAGCTCATATTCAGTTTTTTAAGGAACCACCATACTGTTGTCTGTAATAGTTCTACCAGTTTACATTCACACCAGCAGCGTAGGAGGGTACCCTTTCCTCCGCACCTTCTCCAGCATTTATAGTTTGTAGATTTTTTGATGATGGTCATTTTGACTGGTGTGATGTGTTACCTCATTCCAGGTTTTTTTTTTTTTTTTTTTTTGCGGTATGCGGGCTTCTCACTGTTGTGACCTCTCCTATTGTGGAGCACAGGATCCAGATGCGCAGGCTCAGCGGCCATGGCTCACAGGCCTAGCTGCTCTGCGACATGTGGGATCTTCCCGGACTGGGGCACGAAGCCCTGTCCCCTGCATCGGCAGGCAGACTCTCAACCACTGTGCCAACAGGGAAGCCCCTCATTGCAGTTTTGATTTGCATTTCTCTAATAATTGGTAATGTTGAGCATCTTTTCATGTGCCTCTTGGCCATCTGTATGTCTTCTTTGAAGAAATGTCTATTTAGATCTCTTGCTGATTCTTTCATTGGGCTGTTTTTTTTTTTTGATATTAAGCTGCATGAGCTGGTTCTATATTTTGGAGCTTAATCCTTTGTTGGTCACTTAGTTTGCAAATATTTTCTCCCCTTCTGTGGGTTGTCTTTTAATTTTGTCTATGGTTTCCTTTTTGTGCAAAAGCTTTTAAGTTTAACTAGGTCCCATTTCTTTATTTTTGTTTTTATTTTCATTACTCTAGGAGGTGGGTCAAAAAAGATATTGCTGTGATTTATGTGAGAGGATGCTCTGCCTATGTTTCTCTTCAACCTCATTGCAGTTTTGATTTGCATTTCTCTAATAATTGGTAATGTTGAGCATCTTTTCATGTGCCTCTTGGCCATCTGTATGTCTTCTTTGAAGAAATGTCTATTTAGATCTCTTGCTGATTCTTTCATTGGGCTGTTTTTTTTTTTTGATATTAAGCTGCATGAGCTGGTTCTATATTTTGGAGCTTAATCCTTTGTTGGTCACTTAGTTTGCAAATATTTTCTCCCCTTCTGTGGGTTGTCTTTTAATTTTGTCTATGGTTTCCTTTTTGTGCAAAAGCTTTTAAGTTTAACTAGGTCCCATTTCTTTATTTTTGTTTTTATTTTCATTACTCTAGGAGGTGGGTCAAAAAAGATATTGCTGTGATTTATGTGAGAGGATGCTCTGCCTATGTTTCTCTTCAAGAGTTTTATAGTATCTGGTCTGACATTTAAGTCTTTAATCCATTTTGAGTTTATTTTTCTGTAAGGTGTTAGGTAGTGTTCTAATTTCATTAGTTTACATGTAGCCATCCAGAAGAAAAAAAAGAAAAGAAAAAAAAGGCCAGAAAATGCCTTGGGGGTGGCGGGGATTAGGCTCAGGGCCTGTGCTGCCAGAGGGGGCCCAGGAGTGCAGAGTTTCAGGCCCAGGCCTCCAGCAGGTTTGCCGGGTCAGAGTGGGCAGGGGTGACACTGGCCATGTTCCCTTCTTATCTCCTGATCCCCTGAAGGTCTCTCCCCATTCCCACTGATTCCCTCACTGTGAGTTGGCCCCTCCAAGCATGGTAATGCCTCCCCTCCCCCAGCTTCCCCTCAGGCGTGCCAGTCCCATCCCGCCTCCACTTTTCCTCTCCTCCTCCTCCCGCCGCCCACGTCCTACCTGGTCACTTAGGAATTTCTACCTTCCCCTTAGTTGTCCAAGGTCCCCCACCAGCGCCTACTAGGTGCCCTAGTTATGAGGAGACACGAACTCTGCGTCCTCCGACTCCTCCATCTTATCCATCCTATGTCTTTTTATTGAAGAATGTAATCCATTTTTATTTAGAGTAATTATTGATAGGTAATGACTTACTAATACCATCTCTCTTTTTAAGACTCTTTTGTAGTTTCCTAATTCCTTTCTTCCTCTCTGACTGCCTTCCTTTGTGAATTAATGATTTTTATAATAGTATGCTTTTAATAAACTTCTCTTCACCTTTTGTGAACCTAGTGTGGTTTCTTGCTTTGTGTTTACCATGAGACTTAAATAAAACATCTTACAGAGACAGCGTTCTATTTTATACTGATGAAACATGAGCATCAACCACATACAAAAACTCTTTCCTTTTACCCTCCACCCTTTTATATTTTTGATGTCATGATTTGCCTCTTTTTATAGTGTGTACTTATTAGCAAATAGTTGCTCCTATCGTTATTCTTATATTCTTGTCCTTTAACTTTAATATGTTAAGTGTTTAACATTCCATATCAAAGTACTATAGTATTCTGAATGTGACTGTATACTTAAATTTACCATGTACTGTGTATTTTCATATTATTAATTAGCATTCTTTTACTTTAGCTTGAATAACTCCTTTCAGTGTTTCTAGTAAGACAGGACTAGTGGTGTTCAATTCCCTCAGTATTTGTTGGTCTGGGGAAGTCTTTATCTTCCATTCATTTCTGAATGACATTTTCCAAATAAAGTATTCTTGGTTGGCAGTTTTCTCTTTCAGCACTTGGCTTTCTCCTAGCCCACTAGGTTTCTGCTGAGAAATCTACATAGAGCCCTATGAGGGCTCTGTTGTAAGTTCCAAGGTCTCTTTCTCATGATACCTTTAAGACTTCTCTTTTTTTCTTTGATTTTTTCTGTTTTATTATAACATGTGTTGTAGAGGGCCTTTTTATGTTGAGTTTGTTTGGTCACCTAAAAATGTCTTGAACTTAGATATTCAAATCTCACCCTTGATTTGAGAAGTTTTCAGCCATTATTTCTTTAAATAAGCTTTCTGCCCCCATCTCCACCTTTTCTCCTCTGGAACTTTAATAATTCACAGATTGGTTCTGTTGATGACATACCATATATCATGTAGCCTTTCTTAATTCTTTTTCATGCTTTTTTCCTTGTTCTCCTCTGACTAGATAACTTCATTATATCTGTCATCTATCTTACAGATTCCTTCTTCTGCTTGTTTCATTCTGTTGTTGATGCTACTCTATTGCATTTTCCTTTCATCATTGGATTTTTCAGCACCAGAATTTCTCTTTGGTTCTTTTTTTGGATTTCTATCTTTTTGGTAAACTGCTCATTTTTTTCATGTATTGTTTTCCTGATGTTTTTCAATTGTCTTCCTGTATTTTCTGGTAGCACATTGAGTTACTTAAAACAGCTATTTTGAATTCTCCATTGGGTAAGTCACAGATCTCGTCTTTGAGTTTGAATACTGAAATTTTTTGTGATACTCTGTTGATGCCATGTTACTTGATTTCATGTTCCTTGAAGTTTAGTGTTGTTATGTTTGCTTTGGAAGTACCAGTCTCCTTTGGGGGTGAGACAACTTCCTTCAGCCCTGCTACAGACTTTTAGACTATCTCAGATCTTCTATGGGAACACCAACTCACACTTCTTCTCCCTCTAGTGGCAGAACTTCTGTGCTTGTGTGCCTTGTCTAGATCCTACAATGCACCAGGATGGGTGCTGACAGCCTGTCTTTTGTTTCCCCAAAGATGGCACTACATCTTAATCTTGTATTCTCTCCCTGGCCCACAGATTTGAGCCAAATTTCTGTGCGTGCTCACTAGCTGTCTATCAAAGCTTGCTTTAACCTCCAATGTCAGTTGTGCCCACAGGGGCTGGCCACAAGATGGGAGGGTGTGTGAGTGAGGCAGACAGAGCCCTGAAGGGGCCAGTGGGCCAGTTGAGTGAATAGGAAGGTGAGGCATTCCCAGCAGCTTTTGAGTGAGTTCTTCGATGGAGTTTGCAATGCAGTTAGTAGGATCAGCCTGCCTCTAATGCTCTGTAAGTGTCCTGTCTTCTGCTTTCATAGCCTCTTCCTGACTCCTAGACATATAGCTCATTATTAGTACTCTAGATGGAATGAAAGAGAAATGAGCCTTTTGGCAGGTCCCATACAGATGGGGAAGCTGCAAGATCATACACACACTCTCCCTTTCCCCTGTGGGAGAAATCAGGGGCTCAGGAAGTTTTCTTTTAGCCTTAAGCTGTGCCTCCTTTGGGGGAGGGGTGATGAAGGTAAAGTTGAGCTGTTCCTCTTACCCAGTCCAATGAATCCAAACTCATATATTTTTTTCCTCCAGTGTGTGCTGGAGCTCCTCCTGTGAAAACCTGGACTTTCACATAAGGACTCTCCTCCATGTGTGATTGTATAAGATAGTGTTTCCAGTGACTCCTGCACTGAGGCTGAGAGAGGCTAGAGCTGGTTCATGGGCCATTGCAGACACCACAGTCAGAACAGAGATCTGTCTGCCTTTTATTTCATGCATATGTGGATGAGACTCCTCCTGGGTCCCTTGGCATATTGTGTTGAGTACCACACCTCCCTCAAAGACAGGTTTGTCTGTGGATGGATGTCAAATTTCTGTTGTCAGTTCAGAACCAAAAGCAGTGAATATCTTGTGTCGCCATGACACCATGTTTTCTGGTAAGGGTTTAAAGTCTATTTTGTCTAACACAAATATCACTAGCCCTGCTTTCTTTTGGTTACCATTTTCATGGAATATCATTTTTCATCCCTATATTTTCAGCCTGTGTTTTTCCTTAAAGTTAAAGTTAGTTTCTTATAGAAAACATAAAGGTGGATCTTGTATGTTTATCCATGCATCCAGTTTATGTCTTTTATTGTTGCATTTAATATATTTACATTTAAAGTATTTTTATTGATAATTTTTTACTTTTATCATGTTATTACTTATTTTCTGTTTGTCTTGTAGTTCTTTTGTCTCTCTTTTTCTTTCTTGCTATCTTCCTTTGTGTTTCATTGGGTTTGTTTGCTTATTTGTTTATGTGTTTGTCAGTTTATATAGGCTTTGATTCCTTTCTTTTTTCCTTGATGTAACGTATAGGTATACTCTTGTTGGGGCTTACATAAAATATCTATTTTTACAGCTGTAAACTTTTATCTCTCTCCCCTTCCATGTTAAGTTGTTGACACCACAAATTACATCCAATTTTGTTTGTAACCATTTATATAATTTGTTATATTTATTCATAATACTTTTGTCTTTTAACTTTTATACTAGCATTAAAAGTGATTTGGGGGAGCAGAGTCAATGTAGTGTTGTGGGGAGACATGGAGTTAGCATCTCCCCACCACTAGGGTGCCTTCCGGCTGCTGGTGGGGGACACTGACCCCCAAGGAGACAGGAGGAACCCCCAAGTGAACGTGTAGGATGTGGGGGGATTGAAGGGGGAGGAGAAGTGTAGGCCAGAAAAGATTGGCACCCCAGAGGTCAGGGAGATCAGGAGAGGCAGGTGGGAGGGACAATTGGGAGAAGCGGAAGAGGAGCAGAGGACATTGGCCCCACCCACTCTAGCCCAGGAAACCTGCTGGGCTCCCAGGTGAGGTCTCCTGCCCTCTGAGATGAGGTGTGGGGGACATGCCTTGGCCCCTTCTATTCCTTGAGCCTAAGCACCAGCCCCCACAGCTTCCAGGGCATTTTCTAGACCTGTGGATCCTAAGCATAGGCCCTGCCCACCACCCAAACCTCACCCTTGCTTAGGCCCCACCCTCCACAACCAAGACTTTCCTCCTCCTTTTTTTTTCTTTCTTTTTTTTTTTCTTCTTTGCCCTCCTCCGCTTTTGTACTATTGTGGTACTGATGTACCTCCCGGTTGTTGATTCATCTGTATTTTTACTTTTATAGTCTTTCTAATATATCTGTTAGTTTCCTAGTCTAACTTAGTTTTTTACTTTGTTATTGTTATCTTTTTTTTTTTTTTTTTGCCACCCAACATGGCTTGGGGGATCTTGGATGCCCCATGAGCCAGGGGTCGGGCAGATCTCCTTCCGTGGGAGCTCCAAGTCCTAACCATGGGACTAAAAGAGAACCTAAGACTGCAGGGAATATTCATCAGAGTGAGGTCTCAGGGAGGTCCTCATCTCAGCATCAAGATCCAGGTCTACCCAACAGCCTACAAACTCCAGTGTTGGAAGCCTCAGGCCAAACAACAGTAAGATAGGAATACAATCCCACTCATTATAAAAATTTTAAAAAGAGACAGCAAAAAAGTATGTCACAGATGAAGGAGCAAGGTAAAAAAGTACAAGAGCAAATAAAGGAAGAGGAAATAGGCAATCTACCTGAAAAATAATTCAGAGTAATGGTAGTAAAGATGATCTAGAATCTCAGAAATCAAATGGAGGCACAGATTGAGACAATACAAGAAATGTTTAACAAAGATCTAGAAGAACTAAAGAGCAAACAAACAAAGATGCACAACACAAAAACTGAAATGAAAAATACACAAGAAGGAATCAGTAACAAAACAACTGAGGCAGAAGAACAAATAAGTGAGCTGGAAGAGAAAATGATGCAAATGACTTCCAAGAAGCGGAATAAAGAAAAAAGAATGAAAAATATGAAGAAAATCTCAGAAACCTCTGGGACAACACTAAACATACCACATTCGAATTATAGGGGTCCCAGAAGAGGAAGAGAAAAAGAAAGGGTCTGAGAAAATATTTGAAGAGATTATAGTGGAAAACTTCCCTAACATGGGAAAGAAAATAGTCACTCAATTCCAGGAAGCACAGAGAGTGCCATACAGGATTAACCCATGGAGAAACACACTAAGACATATATTAATCAAACTATCAAAAATTAAATTCAAAGAAAAAATACTAAAGCAGCAAGGGAAAAGCAACAAATAACGTTCAAGGGAATCCCCATAAGGTTATCAGCTGATTTTTCAGCAGAAACTCTGCAGGCCAGAAGGGATTGGCAGGATATATTTAAAGTGATGAAAGAGAAAATCCTACAACCAAGATTACTCTACCTACAAAGATCTCATTCAGATTTGATGGAGAAATCAAAAGCTTTTCTGACAAGCAAAAGCTAAGAGAATTCAGCACCACCAAGCCAGCATTACAACAAATGCTAAAGAAACTTCTCTAGGTGGGAAACACAAGAGAAGAAAAAGACCCACAAAAACGAACCCAAAATAATTGAGAAAATGGTAATAGGAGCATACATATCAATAATAACCTTGAATGTAAATGGGTTAAATGCCCCAATCAAAAGACACAGAGTGGCTGAATGGATACAAAAACATGACTCATATATATGCTGTCTACAAGAGACCCACTTCAGACCTAGGGACACATACAGGTTGAAAGTGAATGGATGGAAAAAGGCATTCCATGCAAATGGAAATCAGAAGAAAGCTGGAGTAGCATTACTTGTATCAGATAAAATAGACTTTAAAATAAAGCCTATTACAAGAGATAAGGAGGGACACTACATAATGATCAAAGGATCAATCCAAGAAGAAGATATAACAATTATAAATGTTTATGCACTCAACATAGGAGCACTTCAATATATAAGGCAAATGTTCACAACCATGAAAAGAGAAATTGACAGTAACACAATAATAGTAGGGGACTTTAACACCCCACTTACACCAATGGACAGATCGTCCAGACAGAAAATAAATAAGGAAACGCAAGCTTTAAATGACACAATAGGCCAGATAGATTTAATTGATACTTATAGAACATTCCACGCAAAAGTGGCAGAGTACACTTTCTTCTCAAGTGCACACGGAACATTCTCCAGGATCGATCACATCTGGGGTCAAAAATCAAGCCCTTGAAAATTTAAGAAAATTGAAATTGTATCAAGCATCTTTTCTGACCACAACGCTGTGAGATTGGAAATGAATTACAGGAAAAAAAAACTGTAAAAAACACCAATACATGGAGGCTAAACAGTGCACTACTAAATACCCAAGAGATCTCTGAAGAAATCAAAGAAGAAATCAAAAAATACCTAGAAACAAATGACAACAAAAACATGATGATCCAAAACCTATGGGACACATAAAAGCCGTCTAAGAGGGTGGGACGTTTAGAGCAATTCAATCTCTCCTCAAGAAACAAGAAAAATCTCAAGTAAACAATCTAACCCTACACTTAAAACTAGAGAAAGAAGAACAAAGAAAACCCAAACTCAGTAGAAGGAAAGAAATAAAGAGCAGAGCAGAAATAAATGAAATAGAAACAAAGAAAACAATAGCAAAGATCAATAAAACTAAAAGCTTGTTCTTTGAGAAGATAAACAAAATTGATGATAAACCTTTAGCCGTACTTATCAAGAAAAAAAGGGAGAAGACTCAAATCAATAAAACAAGAAATGAAAAAGGAGAAATCAATACTGACACTGCAGAAATACAAAGGATTATAACAGACTACTACAAACAACTATATGCCGATAAAATGGACAAACATGAAGAAATGGACAAATTCTTGGAAAGGTGCAACCTTCCAAGACTGAACCAGGAAGAAATAGAAAATATATCAGACCGATCACAAGTAATGGAATTGAAATTGTAATTAAAAATCTTCCAACAAACAAAAATTCAGGGCAGCTGGCTTCACGGGCAAATTCTATCAAACTTTGAGAGAAGAGCTAACATTCATCTTTCTCAAACACTCCCAAAAAATTTCAGAGAAAGGTACACACCCAAGCTCATTCTATGAAGCCACCATTGCGCTGATACTGAAACCAGACAAAGATATGACAGAAAAAGACAATTACAGGCCAATATCACTGATGAACATAGATGTAAAAATCCTCCACATAGTACTAACAAACAGAATCCAACAACACATTAAAAGGATCATACACCATGATCAAGTGGGATTTATCCCAGGGATGAAAGGATTCTTCAATATACGCAGATCAATCGATGTGATACACCACATTAACAAATTAAGGAATAAAATCCATTTCATCATCTCAATAGATGCAGAAAAATCTTTTGAGAAAATTCAACAGCAATTTATGATAAAAACTCTCCAGAAAATGGGCATAGAAGGAACTTACCTCAATATAATAAAGGCCATATATGACAAACCCATAGCAAGCATCATACTCAATCATGAAAAACTGAAAGCATTTCCACTAAGATCAGGAGCAAGACAAGGATGTTCACTCTTGCCACTCTTCTTCAACATAGTTTTGGAAGTTCTAGCCATGGCAATCAGAGAAGAAAAAGAAATAAAAGAAATATACATTGGAAAAGAAGAAGTAAAACTGTCAGTGTTCACAAATGACAGGATACTATACATAGAAAATCCTAAAGATGACACCAGAAAACTACTAGAACTAGTCAATGAATTTGGTAAACTTGCAGGATACAAAATTAATGCACAGAAATCTCTGGCATTCCTATACACCAACAATGAAAAATCTGAAAGAGAAATTAAGGAAACACTCCTGTTTACCATTGCAACAAAAAAATAAAATATCTAGGAATAAACCTGCCTAAGGAGGCAAAAGACTTGTACTCAGAAAACTATAATACACTAATGAAAGAAATCAAAGATGACATAAACAAATGGAGAAATATATCATGTTCTCGGATTGGAAGAATCAATATTATGAAAATGACTATATTACCCAAAGCAATCTACAGATTCAGTGCAATCCCTATCAAACTACCAATGGCATTTTTAACAGAATTAGAACACAAAATTTTACAATTTGTAGGGAAACACAAAAGACCCCAAATAGCCAAAACAATCTTGAGAAAGAAAAACGGAGTTGGAGGAATCAGGCTCCCTGACTTGAAAATATACCACAAAGCTACAGTAATCAAGACAGTATGGTACTGGCATAGAAACAGAAATATAGATCAATGGTACAGCATAGAATGCCCAGAGGTAAACCCACACACATATGGGCAACTAAGTTATGACAAAGGAGCCGAGAACATACAATGGAGAAAAGACAGCCTCTTCAATAAATGGTCCTGGGAAAACGGTACAGCTACAGGTAAAAGAATGAAATTAGAGCACACCTTAGCACCATACACAAAAATAAACTCGAAATGGATTAAAGACTTAAATGTAAGACCAGACACTATAAACTCTTAGAGGAAAAACACTCTGATATAAACCACAGCAAGACCTTTTTTCACCCACCTATTAGAGTAACAGAAATAAAAAAAAAAAATTAACAAATGGTACCTAATGAAACTTAAAAGCTTTTGCACAGCAAAGGAAAACATAAACAAGATGAAAAGACAACCCCCAGAATGGGAGAAAATATTTCCAAATGAACCAACAAAGAAAGGATTAATCTCCAAAATATACAAACAGCTCATGGAGCTCCATATCAAAAAAACAAAAGATCCAGTTAAAAAATGAGCAGAAGACCTAAATAGACATTTCAACAAAGAAGGCATACAGATGGCCAAGAGGCACATGAAAAGATGCTCAACATCACTAATTATTAGAGAAATGCAAATCAAAACTGCAATGAGGTATCACCTCACACCAGTCAGAATGGCCATTATCAAAAAATCTAGAAACAATAAATGCTGGAAAGGGTGTGGTGAAAGGGGAACCCTCCTGCACTGTTGGTGGGAGTGTAAATTGATACAACCACTATGGAAAACAGTAAGGAGGTTCCTTAAAAAACTTAAAATAGAACTACCATATGACCCAGCAATCCCACTACTGAGCATATACCCTGAGAAAACCATAATTCAAAAAGAGACAT